>NW_003852655.1:1011067-1034443 GCF_000181295.1 Otolemur garnettii | reverse complement strand
GGAGAGGGGGAGAGGTTCCAGTCAAGTTTAATGAAAGGACAGAGACCCATCTGGGCAAAGACGGTGTCTGCGCTGAGGGTGGGCACAGAGGAGGAAGATTCCACAGCTTGCCAGAAGGTTCTAGCAGGCCAGGGTCTTTCAACTCTAGGGCAGAGCCATGTAGGCCTTTTGTTCTGGGGGAGGAGAAAACAAGGAGGAAGGGTTTAGGCCCCAAAAAGGTAAATATAGAATACTGATTTGGGGCCATTTTTTAGAATGGCCCTTGTTGGGAGAGCAGCAGGGGCTCCCTCTGGTCCACCCAACCTGTGATCATGTTGTGATAAAACCACTAATCTGAGCACTCTGGGAGGCTAAGGGGGAAGGGTCACTTGAGCTCAGGAGTTAGGGACCAACTTAAGCAATAGCGAGACCCCCTTCTACTAAAAATAGAAAAGACTTCTGCTTTAAGCTTATTGATTTCGGTTTTACTCCTTTCATTTTGTAATAATCACTGGAAGGTTGCCACCCTTCTGGGACAAGTCCCATAGTTCTCCCTTCTTTCTGTGAACATCCTCTTTATTCACCTGATTTCTCCACCGTAGCACAGTGGTTATGGCACCAGCCATATAAACCGAGGGTGGTGGGTTCGAACCCAGGCCAGCTAATCAACCGCAGCACAAAAAATATAGCCGGGCATTGTGGCGGGCCCAGTAGTCCCAGCTACTTGGGAGGCTGAGGCAAGAGAATCGCTTAAGCCCATGAGTTTGAGGTTTGCTGTGAGCTGTGATGCTACAGCACTCTACTGAGAGCAACGGAGTTAGACTCTGTTTCAAAAAAAAAAAAATTCTCCACCTTCATCGGTGCCTGTAGCTCAGCGCCTAGGGTGCCAGCCACATACACCAGAGCTGGTGCGTTTGAACCCAGCTCAGGCTTGCCAAACAACAATGACAACAAAAAATAGCTGGGTGCCTGTAGTCCCAGCTACTTGGGAGGCTGAGGCAAGAGAATTGCTTGAGCTGAGACGCCACAGCACTCTACCAAGGGCGACATAATGAGACTCTGTCTAAAAAAAAAAAAAAGAAGAAGAAGAAAAAAAGAAGCTGCTGTGACAGAAAGGCAAGTGCAAAGTTTATACTTATTAAGTCACCAATCGTCAGGGTCCTGGCCCAGCAACGTTCAGTGCATGGTGACTCACGCCTGTAATCCCAGCACTCTGGGAGGCAGAGGCGGGTGGATTGTTTGAGCTCATGAGTTCAGCCTGAGCAAAAGTGAAACCCTGTCTCTACTCAAAATTAAAAAACTGAGACGAGAGCCTTGCTTGAGCCCAAGGGTTGGAGGTTGCTATGAGTTATGATGACACCATGACACTCTATTCAGGGCGACAGCTTGAGACTGCCTCAAAGAAAAAAAGTGAGAGAGAGAGAGACAGGGTCTTTCTCTTGCTCAGGCTCAAACTCCTGAGCTCAAGTAATCCACGTGCCTTGGCTTCTCAAAGTGCTAGGATTAGAGGTGTGAGCCACTGTGCCTGCCTTTAGAGTCATTGCTTATATCTAGTAGTTTTGATTACAGATGTAATTACAGTGTTTATTTCCAGTGAGATCTGTGAACTAAACTAAAATCATGAGCCCTATCCCAGCGACTGACTGACTGAACCCCCTTCTTGGGCAAGGGATCTCCTAAAACTGAGTTGCTGGCTAAGAGAAAGGTCAGATAGGCCTTGTCAGGCCACTCTCCCTTCTTAGACGTTCTTCAAGACTCATTACCAGGCCTGGGGCTATGCAAGGTCCTCAATACACAAAACAAACCACCTAGGTCTGGTCAATTTCCATAGTTTGTCTCTGATTAACAGACCTTATCTCAGCATTCCTTTTCTCTGACTCCTGGTCTTTTAAACAAAGTCTAATTCTTTTAGCCAAATGTCAGCTGAAGAATCTTTAAACCCACCTATAGGGCAGTAGTGGTGAGGACACCTATAATCCTAGCACTCCGGGAGGCCGAGGCTAGAGGATCCCTGGAGCTCAGGAGTTCCAAGACCTGAGCAAGAGTGAAATCCTGTCTCTACTAAAACAGAAAAATTAGCCCTGCATTATAGAGAGTACCTGTAGTCCCAGTTATTGGGGAGGTTGAGACATGAGGATCACTTGAGCCTCAGAGTTTGAGGTTGCTGTGAGCTGTGATGCCAAGCACTCTACCAGGGTGACAAAGTGAAACTCTGTCTCACAAAAAATAAACCAAAAAAAAACCCCTTTTTTTTCCCTGAGACAAAGTCTCACTTTGTCATCCTCAGTAGAGCTATGGCATCATAGCTCACAGCACCCTCAAATTCTTGGGCTCAAGCAATTCTCTTGCCTCAGCCTCCCAAGTAGCTGGGACTATAGGCACCTGCCACACGCTTGGCTATTTTTTTAGAAATGGGGTCTCGCTCTTGCTCAGGCTGGTCTGGAACTCCTGGGCTCAAGCGATCCACTCGCCTTGGCCTCCTAGAGTGCCAAAATTACAGATGTGAGCCACCACCCCAAACCCTTGCTGGGCTTTAAGACAACATTGCCGAAAAGTATCTGGAACAAAGGTGAAGTTGCCCACATGAACTGTAAGCCATTGTCTTCAGCAAGGTGAAAGTGCTTTAAGTGCCCAGACAGCCCACAGAGGCACTGCCACTGCCCCTGATCATGACTCCCTTATGGCAGTGTGGTGAACAGCCTTCAGCTGACAATTGCTCTAAACTTGCTGGTGTTTTTGAGGCATCTTGAACATACAAGTCTATAGACTCTAGAGGCCAGAAGTTGATTCTTTCCATCCACCCTGGGGTCTCCCTCACGGATGCCTCACGCTCTGTGCTAAGCAGGTCCAGGCACACCCACCTCCAGAGTCAGAGGAAGCCAAGAGGCTGAAGAAAGGGCTTGGCAAATCCAGCATAACAGGGGCTGGATGGTGTGGCGCATGCCTGTGGGCGCATGCCTGTGGGCAGCACTTTGGGCGGGTGAGTGGGGAGATGGCTTGAACCCAGGAGCTGAGACCATCCTGAGCAACATAGCAAGATGAAACCCCCATCTCTATCAAAACAGCTGGTTGTGATGCCTGTGCTCCCAGCTGGTCAGGAGGCTGAAGCAGGAGGATTGGATCCATTGAACCCAGAAGTTTAAGGTTGTAGTGAACTTTGATGTTGCCACTGCACTCCAGCCTGGGTGACAGAGGGAGACTTGTGAGATCCTATCGCTTAAAAAAAAACCACAACAAAACGAAAGGGTCTGACTTGTGCCGCCACACAGATGAGCCTTGGAGACACTTGCTGAACAGGAGACAGCCAGTCCATGGAGGACAGGTGCCCTGTGATCCCTGATTGGAGGTCCTACAGTTATCAGATTTTGACAGAGACAGAGTGGACGGGGATACTGGGGACTGCAGAGGCAGGTGCTGGTGTTTCATGGGGACAGAGCTTCTGTTTGGAATGATGAGAAAGGTCTGGAGATGGCGGGTGGTTACAGCTGCACAACATTATGAATGAACTTAGTGCCACTGAACTATGCACTAACATGGGCGTGCCTGTAGCTCAGTAGGTAGGGCATTGGCCACCTACACCGATCAAGGCTGGTGAATTCAAACCCACCCGGGCTAGCTAAACAACAATGACAACTGCAACAAAAAAGTAGCCAGGCATTGTGGCAGGCACCTGTAGTCCCAGCTCCTTGGGAGGCTGAGACAAGAGGATCACTTGAGCCCAAGAGTTTGAGGTTGCTTTGAGCTGTGATGCCACAGCACTCTACCCAGGACCACAGCTTGAGACTGTCTAAAAAAAAAAAGAAAGAAAGAAGGAAAGAAAGAAAATGGCTAACATGGTAGCTTTTTTATTTTTTTGAGACAGAGTCTCACACCCTGACGTCATAGCTCACAGCAACCTCAAACTCTGGGGCTCAAGCAGTTCTCTTGCCTCAGCCCCCTGAGTAGCTGGGACTACAGGCACCTGCCACAATGCCTGGCTATTTTTAGAGAGGGGGGTCTCACTCTGGCTCAGGTTGGTCTTCAACCTGTGGACTCAGAGGATCCGCTTACCTCAGCCTCCCAAAGTGCTGAGATTACAGGTATGAGCCACTGCACCTGGTCTGGGTTTCTTTCTTTTAATGTACAAGTCACAGAATGGAGAGAATGGGATTGGGCACTAGAGGGCAAGACCAGGCAGCAGGGAGGTGGTCCTGGCACCTGTGGGCAGGTGGGCAAGTATGCTGGGAGCTGTAGGTGTGGGCAACATCTCCTCAGCAGCTTCCCCTGCATGGGACCAGGAGAGCAGTCTGGGCAGTGGCAGGAGGGTCCACCCAGGATGTTTATACTCCATGGGGCTGTCCATATTGGTTTTTGTTGCAGTTTTTAGCTGGGGTTGGGTTTGAACCCACCACCTCTGGTATATGGGGCCAGTGCCCTACTCCTTGAGCCACAGGCGCCTCTGGGCTATCCTTAATGTTCTAGGCCTGAAATATGGGTCCACAAACAGGAACTGAGGCTCTGGCAGGCATGGTACCCAGGAAAGTTGAAGGGAAGGGTGGCTGTACGCCACTGGCCTTTAGAACTGCTGACTACAGCTGCCCCTGTGGTAGGATCAAGGCCCCAAGATGACAGACATCAAAGGCGCCCCTTGGCCTTATTTTTCCCAGGCCCTCTCAATAGCCTTGGATGAAAGGTGACCAGTCACTGCCTCTTCTGCCCCTCCAGGAGTGGGGAACTCAGTGCAGAGGGGACTGAGAAAGGGGTCATTGAGGGAGCACCTCCCTTTAGCCCATCCTGACTGCCCCTGCTCACGTATGGTGGCCAATAGCCCAAGCCCGAGGTGGGTCCTGTAGCCCCTGGGTGTCCATCCATGGTCACAGTGCCCAGGAAGGCCAAGGAGGCATCTAGGATGGAGTAGAATCTGAGGGAGCCGTTGGTAGAGCCCACCAAGATCAAGGGCATGGAGGTGGTGGGTGTCGGGGCAAGCCAGAAAGCCTGGGGATGTGGACTTTTGACACCCCCGCCCATGCCTCCTCCGGCCACATGCAGGTGAGGACACAAGCCCAGCCTTTAGACAACAGAGTTTATTTCAGACTCAGCCTCCACTCAGGCCAGGGTTCCTGTGGCCACTGGCCAGGTAAGGGTAGGTCCTGCTCTCACAGTGCCCACCACCACCTTCCAGGAGCATTCCTGCTACCATCATGCCCAGGGTGAAGCTGGGGCCAGATGTGTTAAAAGAGGGCTGTGTGGGAGGCTCCCTACAGGCACTACGGGGCGGTGGGTGGTGTGCGACGGTCACCCCCAGCGACTCTACTCTACCTTTATTGCATTTATACGCTTGTTGGACTCAGAGAATGCTGGGTACAGGTGGGAGAGGGCATTCTGGGGGCCTTGGGCAGGCACAGCCACAGGACAGGGCCTTTCCCAATTGCCCCACCTTCAGGCCCTCAGAAGCTATGGGATGGTCAAGGCTCTGGGGAGGTCTCCCAGGTTCCAGGACCAGGTGGTGTCCTGGACCATAATCTGGGAAAGAGGAGCTCTGGGCCTCCAGGACCGGCCTCCCACTGTCTTTCCTCCAGCCAGGGCGCCAGTGGTGGGTGGAGGACACCAAGGTTCTGCCAAGGTGATCACCAACCTATGGCCAGACCCACAGCATTGGCCCACAGACACCCCCCGCCCCGCCTCCAGGGGCACAGAAAAAGCAGAAATGGGGACAGTGGAGTTACCTCACCCTTTAATGTCCCATGAGGGCGGGACTGAGGCAGAACCCATTCCCGCACTCCCCACCCCCACTTCAGAGACCAGCCTGGGGGTGGGCTCCTCCTGGGTGCCGCTGCTGGAAAGGTCCCCAGAATCACTGGGGCCTCAGGACAGACACACATGGACACACACAGGACTTTGAGGACCCTGCCCTTTGCCTGATGCTGGAGCTCTACCCTGTCCTGCCCCATAGCCCCCAGAGCTGTGCCCACAGGGGTGGGCTCAGCGTCCCTCTCCATTGTACATGTGGGACAGATGGATTTCTATAAGGGATGTGCGTATGTGTGGATGGGTAGGGGTGACTTTGCATGCACTAGCTTCCTTGGGCCTGTACAAGAGTGGCTCTGTGCCCCCACCTGGCCACCAGGCATTATTTTTTCCGGGTCAGGAAGGCCACACCAAGAATCAGGGCTATGGCTGCCACAGCCACCCCGCCAGCCACCAGTAGAAGGTTCAAGTTCTCACATGGCCAGGGACCTCGGCCCCCAGCACCCCCAGGGCCCCCGTTGACAGCCTCATTCTCTTCTGCTCCATCCCCAGGACCCTTGGGCTCTGGGGTTGCATCAGGACTGCCAGTGCCCCCTGTGGGGGCCGTGGGGGCAGGTTTCAGGTTGCTGTGGTTGTTGAGAAGGGCGGGGTCTGCCTTGGCTGTGGTCTTCTTGGGGGCTGCCATCTGCTCTTGTTTCTCTGCTGGGGCCTCCTTTTTCGCAGGCTTGGTTGAGGGGGGTTTCCCATCAGGAGCCGGGGAGAACTTGGCCTCGGCAGTGGTCTGGGGCACCTTGGTTTCGGGCTTGGGGCTGCTGGCTGACTTCCCTCTGGACTCCATGGTGGGTGGTGTTGGCAGGCTGGGTGCAGGCCTGTGGGACAGGCTGGTCGCTGGACTATAGTAGCTCAGGACAGCTCACCCCTGAGCATTATATACGCCTGGAGGGTGATACAAGCGAGGCTGTGGCAAAGGCTGAGGACCCCATTTGTCCAGCCTGAACTACCTTGACTCCATCTCCACCTGCCCAGTTCTCTGGACTCCCAGGAGCCTTCTGTGGGCCTCAGACCCTTATCTACAGGGCCTGGCCATCATCTGTGGGCAGCAACTGCCCAAGAAGCCCTTCCAGTCACAGGCTTAGAGGCTGTGGGCCAGCCAGCAGCCTCAGTTTTCTCATCTGTAAAACAGTCTTCCCCAGGCATGTGCTTGTCTGGAGTAGGGTGGCCCTGAGGACTGGAGAGGAGCATTCAGTCACAGGGAGGTGAGCAGAGCCACAATGGGGAGAACTGACAATGCGCCCTTCTCTGGAGAGCTCTTGTTTCACAGAGGTGGATGCTAAGACTCCTGCCTAGGGTTGTGACCTGGCCCAGGTCTAACAGGAGGAGGAGCAGGGGAGGGCAGCAAGGGTCTAGGCTCTCAGGTGGCTGCAGGGATGGGCATGGGCCCAAGGCCACCATGACCAGAAGGACCCAGATGTGATAAAACCGGCATCTCCCAGGAGGCTGCAGAAGCCAGGCATCCCTAGGCCACTTCCTCAGCTATCTGCACCTCCCTAACCTTGGCACCACTCCCCAGCCCCAGTGGGAGTCCTTTCAGGGCCCAAGGCTGTGCTCACCACTGTGAGCAAAAAGGGTCCCTGGCCTGGGCCTAGGTGGCCACACACCTTGCTGGCTGGGTGGTGCTTGAGTCTCAGCATCCCAGGAGGGGGAGGGGAGAGTGCTGGGGCACTAACCCTGAAGACCTGTTACTACCCACTGAGAAACCCCCACAGGGGGAGGAAGCCTGCTTCCGAGGCTGAAGCCTATGTTTCAGTCTATATTCCCCATGCCAGACCAGGTGCACTGACCACCCTGAAGGTCGCTGGAAGGTCACACCGGGATAGAGGTGTCCTGGTGAGAGGCCCAGCTGATTCTCAGGGAACCCCAGCGGCCTCTTCACCCCTGCAGTTCTGGAGGGGGTCCCAGCTGCGGGTAGTCAAGTCTGCAAAGGCCAGGTGGTCACACTTCCCCCCTCTATTTTTGGTTCACACAATGTTGACCTCCCCAATCCCTGTGCCTCCTTCCTCTTCCCAGAGCCGCTGTGTCACGGAGAGGGGTAAGAGGCCCCTCATTCCGGTGACCTTCAAGGCTAGGTAGGGAACCACTGCTTTGCCCCCTAAAACCTGACCCGCCCCCCCCCGCCCCGCCAGCCCAGGCCTCGCTGCCTTACGTTCTCCTTCTTATGCGGTCTTTTGGACCTCCTGCCTCGCGCTTCCTCCGGCGGGACGGCAGCGGGTGGTGGCTGCGGACCGACACGGAGCCCGGAGTTTCCCACAGTGCACTGCTCTGGTGCAGGAAGCATCAAGCCCCGCCCTGCTCGCCTGGGCACGCCCGCCCCAGGTCTGGGAGGGGAAGCTGGAGAGGGCCTGAGGCTGCCTTCCCCCACCTCATCCAGGGCCCCTTGGTGGCGGTGGGCCTAGGCCCTGCTTCCGGAGGGCAGTTGTTTACTGGAAGATGGGTCTGTTCCCTCCACCCCCAGAGTCCCAAAGAGGAGGCATCTACTTAGAATATTTATTTATTCTCTTACATGACAAGACACAAAAAGTTACAACTCTTAAAACTCTTCAAAAGAAAAAAATATAATTCTGTAAGCAGCAGCAGCTTCCAAGGTACACATGTGATGGGAGGGGGCAACTCCCAGGAACAACCGTGAGCTGGGGGGCCCAGGCCTGAGCCCCAGGTAGTGTCACTGGGTAGGAGCCTCTGTAGAGAGGCCTGGTTTGGGGGACACAGCACCAGCACTGTCAGGATCAATCACTAACACGATCACATGGCCAGGGGATGGGGAGGGAAAGTCTGTGTCACTGACACTGATGGGCCAGGGTGCTGAGGACGGAGCTTTGGAGTGTGGTCAGGGGCCTGATGTAGAGGCTCAGAGAGGAGGGCAAGCCTTTGGAGGACTGGGGGCAGTTCCTGCCCGCCCAAGCAGGGTAGGTGCCCCCAGACTCAATATTGGTCCTCATGCCTGCCCTTCACCCTGGCTAATCTCACACAAGGTGGGGGTCTCAGAGGTGCAGCAAGAGGGGCTAGGCTGCAGTAATCAAGTTCTGGACGGGGTCAGCAGAGAGACTGGGTGTGCCCAGCACATAGGCACAGCAGGTGCCTGGCCAGTGGGGAAGGGCAGAGCCCCCCACAGCCCCATCCCTGAGGGGCAAAGCCCATGGAGGGCAGGGGGTCATAACCTGGTCCTTTTGAGGTGCACATACATAGACCCACACAATGCATGTGAGCTTCCACTGGGCTGGGGCTGAGGGGCCTGCCAGAAAGTTCTACAGTGTGATGGGCTTGCCTTAGGAGTCAGACCTCAGTATAGCCCCTTGCTTGGGATTTCCACCTCAACATGGGGGCAAAAGACCACCAGGCCTTCTGCAAGGCTGGAGGGAGGCAGTCAGAGCCTGCCAAGGCAGGAAGAGAAGCAGGAGGGTGGACGGAAAGGACTGGAAAGCCAGTTGGGCACTGCAGGATCAATAAATAGATGTGTGCAGGTCCCCTTTGTGGACCAGGACAGCCTCAGAGACAGTGACCTAGGGAAGGTTCAGCCTGCCCAGCCAAGGCCCTGGGCCCCCAGCCCAGAGACCAGCTCTGTCCCTGGGAGTGTTCAGGCCAAGGCAGGATTAGGACAGAGGCTGGCTTGAGGAATGTAAAGATTTCTGCATTTTCTACATAAATAAGACATTGATCCCAATGGTGCAGGCAGGGCTCCACCAAGGCCTCGTGCACACCACCCACATGGACCCTGCATGCCCCCCCGCCGATAGGGGAAGGCTAGGAAGGTCTCCCCTCAGTCCTGGGCAGGCCATCCTGCCTGGCTTCACGCTGACCCTGCCCGGCTGGCCAGGTTACAGCAGGTGCAGGCTCAGGCCCTGGTGTCCTGCAGCAGCCCCAGTAGGGACTCCGCAATGCCCAGGAAGTAGACCACCTGGGCGATGCCAAAGAGCGGCGCGATGACCAGGGCACGGCAGTAGGCACCCTTTAGGAAGGCAGAGGGGCCCTCATGCCGCAGGATCTTCCTGTGGAGCAGAGGAGGATCAGAACTGGGGCCCAGCTCCCCTGCCCCCACACTGGGGACCCCACCCACCTGGCACAGTCCAGAAACCCCGAATAGGTGTCCTCGTTGATGCCACGCTGAAGTGACTGCAGCCGTGTCTTCACCACTGCAGGGCACACGTGGGTCAATGTGTGAGCCCCCACTCACTGCCCATCTCCTCGGCTCCCACCCCCAACCTGAGCCCAGACAGGTGCACTGACCATCACAGGGGTTGACAGCCACGGCGGCTGTACTCCCTGCCACACAACCAGCTAGGAAGGACACGTAGAAGGGTGACTTCTCCTCAGACGCTGGACGGCCCAGCTGGTTCAGGTTGGCAAACAAAGGGAAGTAGACAATGGAGAAGGGGACATCCCTGTGGGGAGGGAGGTGGCCATGGAGAATGGCAGGTGCTGGGCGGGCAGGCCAGCCTCCTCCTGCCCTCCCATACTTCCCACCTGAGCAGCGTGGCCCCAAGTCCCTTGTAGAGGCCGGCAATGCCATGGCTCCGCAGCAGGTCTCGGGTCAGCTGGGTGGCCGTTGGCCGGGGAGTGGTTGGAGCCTCTACAGAGGCCTGGGTGCCCCCCTGAGCCGACAGCTGACCGTGAGCAGCCAGGATCTTCTTCTGGGCAGCTGTGGAAAAATAGGCTACTATGTCTCCCTCCTGGGGTGAGGCAGCGGCAGGGGTAGAGTGGGGTCCAGCCCTTGCCCCGGCCCAGCCTCTGCCCTCACCGATGCGGCCTGCATCCTGCAGCTGGATCTTCAGCATTTCCATGGGGGTGGTTACGATCACCTGGCAGGTGCCAGCCCCACAGCCAGCCAGCATCTCCTTAAGTAGGGTCAGCTTCTGCCTGGGGTGGGGCAGGCACCATGGTGAGATGGGAGAGACAGGAACCTCCCAACTGCCATGTCTGGGTGCAGAGGAGGATGGGAAGGTAGAGGCAGACACAGCACTATGGGGGTACAGCATAGACCATGGAGACTTAGGTCCTCTGGCAATAGGCAACCACCAACCTCATGGACAGATGGCCCAACAGGCAAGGGCCTGAGAAGGGAAGTGGGGCTGTCTTCCCACCAAGAAAAAAGAATTGTAGAGTCCTGAATGCCCTGCTCTCAAGTGATGGAGAAAATAGTGGGTCACATCTTGGGCTACGTCATAGGATGGTGGGCAGTGTATGAAGGCCAAGGACTGCTGGGACCAAAGCCCACTCAGCACCTGCTCTGCCCCTCCCCAGGAGAGGAGCAGGTGGGTGGAAGCCTAAGCCAGGGGCCTGAGTGTGGGCAGAGGCCCCAGGTAGGAGCCAGTGGGTGTCTGGAGCCCAAGGCAGGACCACCCAGGTGTTTACCACAGGCCCCGCCCCCCCCATGGCCTGGGCCCAGCATTCAGGCGAGTTAAGCCCCTGACCCGTCCTTAGAGAGCTGATGGCGGAAGAAGTCATTGGCTGCCAGCTTGATGGCCTTCTCGGGGGTGACAAGGGTCAGGTTCACAGCAGCTCCTGTTGGGGCACACAGGGGTCAGGTGGGACATTGGGGTGACACAGGCAGGTCAGTTGGGGTACATGTACTCAGTGGCTTGGCTCCAGACCCTAGCTTCCAGCTAGCACTTGTTTCCCCAGTCACTGCCTGGCTGCTGCCTCCTGCCCTCTCACCCACATTTGGGCCCTAGTTTGTGCCAGGCAGGGCGGGGACAGGGGCAATGCCTCCGCCTCCTCCAGGCCCTCTCTCCTCCCCGTCCCCCCTGCATAATCCTCCTACTCTGCCTCCATCTGTCTCTGATTCCAGGGAAACAGGTCTCACCTAGCTACCAAGCCAGTGGGGATCAGAACCCCGGAGTCCTTGGGTGGTCTTCCCCAGGGGACAGGAGGTATTTGTAGGGGAAGGGGGGACAGAGGGAGGTGTCTAAGTGTGGGTCAGTGCTCAGGGGAGCCTGTGGAGAGCCCCTATCTCAGCACTGAGGGCTCAGGGCTGTGCAGCTTCTGGCCAGATCCAGGCTTGCAGATTGTTTGCTAAGCTGCTTTGCAGTGATGCCCCTCCCCCCCGCCAGGCACAGATGGGTACTGCCTATCCCAGAAGGCAAGGAAGGAGGCTGTAGCCACCAATGAAACATAGACCCTCTGCAGTACCCAACCACACCAAGCACTGGCATTAGTGGGGATGGAGAGAGCATGCCACCCACCCGGAGATGCAGCCCAGACTTTCGGCAAGGGTGCAGCCAGCCACCACTAGACACATTCACACTTACACAGCAGGCTCAGGCTGGCTGCCCTGCTACTGCACGCCCCCACTTGCCTCCCCAGTGAGGCTTCTCGTGGCTGCTACCCAGACCTGCCCCCTCCAGAGCCTCACCCCGGTACATGCCAAAGTAGCCCTCGGAGCGGATGGTCTTGATGAGACAGTCAGACCTGCAGTCAAGGGGATAGGGTGAGTTGGGGACCAGTGTGGCCATTCCCATTCCTCAGTGCAGATGGAGGTCAGCTCTTTCCCTACCAGGGGCCTGAGGTCTCTGGATTGTCCAGGGCTGACAGAAGAGGCCAAGTCCTAAGCTTTAGCAGTGACCTCAGGCATGATGGTCTCTGAGTCTCTCCCAGGACTCCCCTGCCTTGCGTGTCTCCTTTAGTCTCATGGGGTGGGGGGGGATAGGAGGATAGCTCAGAGGTATAAGCCTCACCCCACCCCCACATCACATGAGCACTCTCACATGCTGGTGTACATGCGCTGGCCATTCTGCTGGTTCTGCAGCCTCGTCTTAGCCAGGTCAATGGGGAACACACAGGTGACCCCGATCAATCCAGCGATGCCACCATTGATGAGCTTGGCTGGCAGGCTATGGGCAGGTGGGGAGGGGGATGGTCAGGATCTGCTTCCTGGACCATAGGTCAGGGGTGGGGAACAGGTATGCAACCAAGACTGAAGTCCAACCTGATCTGCTTATCAGCCATTTAACTTGATCCCCAGGTAAGAGCCAGACAGTGTCGATACAGGTAGTGTTGGGGGAGGTAGTGCAGATGGAGGGTGGGATTGATCCTCCACCTTCCAGGGAATTTCCAGGCTCAGCCACCACTTCTGTTGTGGAAGGTGAGGGACAGCAATCAGTGGAGGATAAGGCAAACCAGAATAAGCCTCCAGACCCTGGCTGCAGACTAGAGCCATCTCTGACTGGTGCATGAGTCGCCTGCCACCCCCCACATCCCAGGGACCACCCCTTTTCCCCTCAAGCCCCCCCACCAGCTCCTCCCAGCTTGCACTTGCTCATGCTCACGTGCACCCAGAGAGCTCAGGCTATTAAAGGGCCAGGTGCCACTGGGGGGCAGCGCAGGGGCAGGTGGCCTGCTGGAGCACTTCGACCCTGGGCTGGGCTGGGGTGACCATCCCCCCTTCCTCAGGCAGGGGTAACCGCACCTGCCCTCTTCAGATGGGGGCTTGAGTTTCCTCACTGGCTTCTCCTAGATGATCCAAGGTCCCCCACCTTCTGGGCTCAGTTCTCAGCTGCCCAGATGGACCTAGCCCCACTCCAGACCTGCAGAGACTTCCCCACAGAGAAGCACCAAACCCACCACTGCCCTCTGCCCATCTCCACCCTCTCCCTCATACCCCACCAGCCTCACTCACACAGACCACAGGGATCTAGCAGAGCTTCAGGAGTGTGTGGGGATGGCTGACCTTCTGAAGCCCCTGTGGTTGGCACCCCCATCTACTACAGGGTGAGGGAAGAAGGGGACTCTCCTAGTAGGGGTAGGGCTGTGGAGTCAGAGCCAGGCCCAAGGGCCTCCCATGGGGTACAGCCATAAAAAATGAGTGGGGGGTCTCCCTGAGTCCTGGTCCCCATGCGCCCCCTCCTCGCAACCCCTCACAGGCTAGCTGTCACAGGCTCATACCCGCAGCAGGGTCACACAGTTCGCTCCTGCCTATGGTCTCCTGGAGGACCTGTGACCTTCACCTTGGCTTTCCAGGGGCTCCCTGCCACCGCCCTGCTTTCTGGTCCTGCTCACCCCAGGTACTCAGGACCAGGCTTCTCCAGGACTCCAGCAACCGGCTCAGGAGGCAGCGAAGCTGCTGGTAGGAGGTGAGACGCCCGGGATTGGCCACAGGGCTGGGCGGGGCGGGCCTGAGGGGCGGCGACTTTCTCTTTCACTTTGGGCAAGCTGGGGCCTCCTGCAGCTCTGGGAGAGTGGGTGAGACAGTTTCAGGGGGACAGGGCACAGCCTTGAGCACCAGGGAGTGGGGCTGGGGAATGGGTCTGACGTAGGCTGCTGCAGCAAGGCCAGACCCCCACACATACACTGAGACCCCAGCCACCTGGTGGATTCCGGTCTGCAGCCTGACACCGTTTGGGTGGGACTCTTTCTGTGTCCAGGCACTTTGTATGTACCTGCATGGGGAATCCGGTGCTGTGGGCAAAGATGGGCTGACACTCATGTTCTGTGGGACCTCTGTGTACGTTACAGGCAAGTACTTATCAAAAGAACCTCAAGCTAGGGCGCAAAAAGGTATGTTTGTCCAGACTAGAAAGGACTGAGAAAAGGTCGCTGGGTCCTAGAGGCCACTGGGTGCACCCACAGGCCCTGATCAGCTGGTAGGTCCAGAGGGCATGGGAGCTGGCACTCCTAGAACCCTATGCCTCCACCACCCACCACACCCAAGGCTTCACCTCTCCCTGCCGCAGCCAGTGGTAAAGGACCAACTGACCTCTGAACGTCTACCTGACCTATGAGCACCACTCACCACCCCATTCTCCAGGTGTAGACTGGCCACACAGCTCTCTGCCGCCTGGGGTCACCCCTGGCCTGCAGAAACTGAGTCCTGCCTTTCTGAGCAAACCCCTCCTCTCCAGACCCTGCCTCCTGTTTAGGATGAGGGGGCCGCCCAGGTTACACAGACCATCCCAGGTAGGGAAAAGAATACTGATCTCAGAAAGAGAGATGCAGGCCTAGAGGTTCCATGCCACACACTGCAGGCCAGAACAGCAGCTTGGCTGAGGACTGACAGGGGCATGCCTTGGCAAAAATGGGCAGGGGGACCTCTAGGCCCTGAACTCCTTTTTCCCATCCTCACAGGGCAGCACCTACCCCTTGCTATGAGATAGCCGGCTAGGGCCCCCCCACCCTGCGCAGATGTTGTCATAGAAACCTGCAGCCATGCCTCTGAGGCCCCAGGGTAGTGCTCACTGTGCCTTCTCCTATTCAGGTAAATTGAGGCCACAGGCAGGCTAGGGAGAGAGCAGAAGAACCCACAGGGACCACCTCACTGCTGCTCCCTAACCTGCAGGATTAAAATCTCCCACACTGAGGCCGCCCAGCTCCTCCTCCAAGAAAGGTGATGGGGGTGAGGCCAGAGTCTGGGATTGGCTCCCCAAGCCCCACCCGAACCCCCAGTCTCCTTCCTCTTGGAGCGGTGCTTTTAGTCCCGCTGGCTGGAGGGTCCCAGGGTCTCTTTAACTAAGCAGTGCCGCCTTGGTGGACAAAGAGGAAGCAGATTGGGGGCCGCTCCCTCTGCTCCAAGGCCGCCCTGTTGGGGCTCAACTTGCCGTGCTGTCCCCGGCGTGGGGACCGCGACTCTGGCCATGCACGTGTCCATACATGTCCGATGAGGCCCCACGTGTGCGGCCCCCACAGTCTGGCTTCTCTCCTCCTAGGGCCCCGGCACCCACCCGCGGGGACACGTGTACGCGGGGAGCGCGCTCGGCACCACCGGGGCCGAGCACGGCCTCCCACACCCGGGCAGCAGCGGGTTGGAGCATCTGTCGGTCCGGGCCCCGCCGAAGCTACTCTATCCGGGCAGCCGTCACCTCCCCGGGCCGCCGCGGCACCCCTCGGCCCCGTAGGTTGGCCGCTCCGGTGAGCACAGCAGAAGGGAGCCGCCAGGTGGGCACTCACCGCGTTCTGCCGCCGCCGCCGCGCTCGCCTCCCCGCCGTGCCGCGCGCCCAGCCAGCACCTAGGCGGGGAGGCGCGTCCGCTCGGCGCCGCGCGCGCTCCGCCCCTGGCCCGGGCTTCGGCTCCCCCTCCCGGCCGCCACGGCTACTGCGCCCGGCCAGGCACAGCCCGGCGCCCACCCGCACTCAGTGACCCGAGACCAAGTCTGTGGGGCCGCAGGGCGGGGGACCTGCGCAAGGTGCAGAGACCAAGCCTGGGTTCCCAGGGCCCTTCTTTGGTCTCCGGGTCCTGGAGACATGTGAAAGGGAGCAGGTGGACATGGTGTCCTGGGGAGGTGGGGGTCTCTAGGGCAGACCCTAGGTGCTGAGTGGAAACAGCCAGCCAAGTGCTGGTGGCCTAAGTGGAGGCGCACGTCAGCGGCCCAGGTGACTTTGTATCCACCCACGCTGCCGCTCACTCACAGCTACTTAGTAGCACCAGCTCCTCCCCCTTCCCGGGAAGAACAGGACCAAAAGGAGGTCCCAGGCATGGTGAGAAGGGAGGCAGGAGCCAGGGCTGCAGGAAGTCTGCCTGCAGGCTGGGCCTCCCTCCAGTCTCTCCATCAGCAAATAAACCAAGCTTTGAGACAGGACACAGGAGAAAGTGCAGGTTTGTTGCCCATGGGGGATGCTGTCCCCACACACTAATGAGGTTTGAAGGTGGGGGTTTTTGACAATTAGCCAGGGCATATCCAGGACCAGCCCAAAGTCTGTGGGGCCTAGTCCTGGGCAGGCTCTGGGGACTGTGGAACCAATGGACCGGGCAGAGCAGGGTCCTCGGGAGCCAAGCCTGTGCGTCGGATGCCATCTTGGTATTTGCGGCGGCCAAGCTCCAAGACTGCCCGAACCTCTTCAGCCACATCCTGCCGGTCACTCTGCTCCAGTGCCTGCACCAGGAGCCCCACGGCCCCTGGCTGCCCAGACTGGCGTTCAGCCCAGGAGAAGAGCATATGGCGTATCTGCCCATCTAGGTCATCCCTGGGAGGGGAATTATGGATGGAGCTGCCCTGCCCACCTGCTCAGGACCAGCCATCACACTCAGGGCCTCACTTCCCCCAGCCTTGGGCCAGCTGTGGCCAGACCCTTCCTTTCCAGCCTGGTGTTTGCCCTGCTCCCAACTCCCCTGGATAAAGCTTCTGCTAGCATCAAGTAGGACCCTCTGGGCACCCAGGGCCCAGCCCTGAGGCAGGCACAAGGAGGGCAGTAGAAGGCTTACCGGAAGTTGTGTCGGATGCGTTGCAGCTCACGGTAGGGCACACCCAGGTGCAGGGCCACAGCTGGCCAGTCTACACCCAGGCGCCCAGCCACACTCAGCAGGTTGCTCTGGGTCAGGAAACCAGTCTCAGCATCGCCCAGGTTCAGAGGTGCCAAAGAGGGGCTGGCCCCCCGCCCAGGACCCTCAGACCCTCGTAGCCTCTGTTGGAAGAAGGAAATGCAGTGAGTCCCAGACCCTGCCCAAGTCACTCCTGGGCCCCTGTCCCACCCACATCCCTCCCCACTGCCCCCAGTCCCACCGGCAACTTGATGGGCAGAGTGGCCATCCACAGGGCATTGGTGCCCTTTTTCTGCCGGGCAGCCTCAGCCTCCTCAGGCACATGTGTAGGCACTGTGCCCCGGTAGAAAGATACCTGAGGGGGATCAAGCAGAGTTCAGAGCTCTGGCTCCTACTCAGGCAACCCTGAGGGCCCTACCCCACTGGCCCACCTGGCCCCGCACAGCCTGAGCCTCCCTGTCCAGCGTGGTGGTCACATAGACCTCCTTCACATTCTTCAGATGAGAGTAGAAGACAAAGCAGATCCTGCCCTCCACGCAGTCTGGGCGATCTGGGGGTGGGTGATGGGCTCAGCGGAGGGGTCGGGGACAGCTGTGAGGCTCCCACTCCAGGGCCCAGCAGCCTACCAGCATCTACGTCGATGCCCCGCTCAAAGGCTGCAAAGAACTTCTCGCCCTCAAACATCTCCACAGTGTCGGAGGGCTCAGGGCCTCGATACCTCTCTAGCAGCCGCTGAAGGGTGGCATCCACCTACGGGCACCCATGCTACTCAGAGCCCAAAGCCCTATACCCATCTGGACTCCTGGTCCCCCTCTCCCCCCTGCGCCCACCAGTCCTCACCTTGTTTCGGGGCAGGCACTGTAGGAGGACCTGCTCAGGGTCTCGCCGCCGCTGCAGGGCGATGAGGTTCACACGGTGTAGCCGCAGCCGCTCCCAGGCCTTGCGTGCCAGGCCTCCTACGCAGGTCTTGGTGGTATACCAGAGCCAGTACCTGGGGGTGCTGGGGATGAGGGGGGCTGTACAAAGTGGGGGTAGGGACTGGGGGAGCTGGGTGGACACTGACCAGGAGAAGTGTGTGACCTGGAAGCGAGCATACAGGTGTGTGAGCTCCAGTACCACCTGAGCAGTGATGTCATCCCAGGTAACTGCAGGGGGCGCCCAGTATAACAGGTGCAGGCAAGAGCGGTCCAGACTGAGGCCTGGGGACAGAAGGAGGCAGTAGTCTAAGGCTCACCCCCTAAGCACTGTCCCCCATATGTTATGGGCACAGGTCCAGGTACATCATGGAGTCACCTCTCACCTGTGATGCCAGAGGGCAGAGGCAGCTGCACAGTGACTGGTTGGAGGAAGTTGGGGGGACCACTCTGAGAGAGGCACAACAGTGGGCTCACTGCAGCCTCTGGCTCCCCCAGGAGAGCTTGCAGCTCCTGGCCAGCCATGTGCACCACCTGGGGCAAAGAGACTGCCTGAGCACCCAATTGTGACCTAAGGCTCTACTTGCCACCTTTTGTGCTATACTGGCCATACCTGCATGGAAACTCGACGAGGCTCCTCCGTGGCCCCAGGGGGGAAGGTGACCTTGACCCCAGGATGACCAGAAGAGCACAGCAGCGTCCCCTCTGTTGTCACCAGACAGGCATTGGATACAGGACGTGAAACCACAAGGAACCAGGAGAAGTGGGGCACCTGGCAGTGAGCCCAGAGCCTCTGGGATGGGAGGAGTGGGAGGAGAAGGGGGGTTAGGGCAAAGCTGTCAGATGGGGTGGGGGGAAGGGTAGGCAGGGGTAGATGGGGCATACCCCTTGCAGGCCTGGGGGGTGCCTCACCTTGGGTGTCTCTTCTTTCAGGTGGGTCTCCAGATCATCCCAGCTGTTGTCAGTGCATGTCCTGACCACTACCTCACGACAACGCCGGGCCCGTGGGGGGACAAACAATAGCCAGAGGCCCACATCCTGCCAGGCAAAGGTGCTGTGAGGCTGAGGCCAAGCCTAGGGCCTCCACACCTGCCCCCTGCCCCAAGCCGTCCATGCCTGCTGGAAGGCCACCCTGTGGGGTTGCAGCTCCAGGACACCGCTGAGCAGGGCATCGTGAGGACCCAGGTGGACAAGGCCTGGCTCTGGCAACAACAGTCGATAGTGGACAGTGATAGGAGTAGTGGTGGCCCCTGCTGGGAACTGCAGGCGAACACCACAGGCTAGGGTCACAGAGCAGCCTTGGGGAGTCACAGGGAAGCTGAGTGAGGAAAAGGTGGGTGTCAGACCAGACCCAGAAAGGCCTGTGTCAGAGTCTAGTGCCCTGGGGCAGGGACGAGGGGACTGGTAGACTAGACATTCCTCCAGCTGTCCCTCATCCCAGCCCATACCTGTCCAAATCTGAGGTCAGGAATAGTCTGGGCATTTCCAGAACAGGGGATATCCCTGTGGAAGGGACAGACATGTCATCAGGATGGTGCCTATGTAGTATCACGGCCGGCCCCTCTCTGGCACCAAGCCTACCTGGGGGACTTGAGGATTCTGACAAGGGCTCGCCCAGAGGGTTCCCCTGCAGGCGCACAAAGGGGGCGTCTAGTAACTCAGGGGGCACGTCCCGGAGCTGGTTGTCCCTCAAGTCAAGCCGGGCAAGCAGTGGGAGGCGGGCCAAGCCGGCAGGCACTGAGGCCAGGAGGTTGCTGTGCAGGACAAGAAGCCGCAAGGACCGCAACCCCGCTGGAGGCAGGCGCTGGCTTAGGGTGGGCAAAGGACCACTAAGGGCCACCCCCGGCCCTCAGCACCAGGATGGTCATACTGCAGCCTTCCAGAAGTTGTCTCAGGCCGCCCTGCATGGGGAGGGCTCAGAGGACTGCACAAGAGTCGTGGGGCTGGGGTTGTGAGGGTGACCAAGGAAGCAGCTGTAGGCCAAGCCTATGTAGGGGCCCAGCTGAAGGCAGAGCTTGGCCAGTGGCTGAGGGAAGCTACTCATGATGCCCATGAACCCAGGGGCTGCAGCTGCTACTCACCAAGGGAGGCTGGGAGGCTCTGCAGCCGGTTGGAAGCCAGATTGAGCTCACTGAGGCTGCTCAGGCCTCCAATCTCTGGGGGCAGAGTGTCCAGAAGGTTCTTAGAGAGATCCAGGCGCTGTAGGGTAGAAAGGGCCCCCAGTGCTGCAGGCAGTGTTTGAAGGCAATTGTGTGTCACGGTGAGGAAGGTGAGGGATGGGAGGGCTCCCAGGGCTCCTGGCAGCTCTGAGAGGTGGTTGTGAGACAGCAGGAGAGCATCCAAGCCTTGCATCTGCAGGACACAGCCTGGCAGTGTCTCCAGGCTGTTGAAGCTGAGGTCCAGGTGGGCCAGGTGGGCCAGGCCACTCAAGCCACCAGGCAGAGTGGTCAGGGCGCCATGAATGCAGGCACCTAGTGCATCCCGGCACTGCCCTCCTGGGAAGAGGGGGAGGCAGATGTGGCCCTCAGAACCAGGGTCTCAGGTCCCAGGTTGGCCCTGCCATCCAGCCAGAGAAAAAGCTGCTTGAGAGCCACAGATCTCCCTCTTCCACTCTCACTAGACAGGGACAGACAGATATTGGAAGAGTGCCAGCAGATGCAGGGAACAGGGATGGGACCACTGGTTTATCTCAGCTCATAGCCACACCCATGATCTGCCCTGGGAGCAACATCCACACTGGGTCTGCCAAAAGACCCCATAGGCAGCTTCAGGGTATAGGAACCGGGACACAGCCAGCCTTACCTTGGGAAAAGAGAGTGAAAGGGCTGAGGATGGGGACCAGGAGAAGGACAAAGAGTTCATACTGAGGAACAGGGAGGCAAGGCCTGGAGCTGGGGTTGGGGTCAAGGTTTGCCTTTGAGGACCCAGCAGTGGCAGGGCAGAGCTAGAGCTAGGGAGAGGGTCGGGAATGGGTGGGGCTCACCTTTGAGTACCAGGGAGCAGAGATGGGGCAGACTCCAAGGCACCCGGGTCAGGGTGGCTTCCAGCAGCTGAGGGTCCTCGTGGGTGCTCAATCTCAAGAACTCCACCTGCAACAGCTGAGGGGGCTGCTGGGCACACAGGTGCAGCAGCTGGTGGCAGCCCCCGGCACACAGGTCGAAGCTCAATCGGTTCCCAGCCAGGAGCACAGGCACCCCGGGCCCTGCAACCACAGCCTCCGCAGCATCTCCGGCAGCATCTTCTGCAGCAGCAGCAGCGGTCTCGGGCTCCAGCCCCTTCATCACTGCAGCCATCATCCACCGACAGTTCCCAGGGGCCAGACATGTCCTAGCATGCAGGCAGGCCTGATCAGGCAGGGCCCAGGGAGACTGCAGAGGAAGGGGGAAGAGTGCGCAGGAGTGGGGGATGGGAAGCCCTGGGAGCCCTCCCATCCCTCACCTTCCTCCCCTTCCTACTAGGGGAGCCCTGAGGCCAGGGCCAGGGCTGGACAGAGGAGGGGAGACCCTGTGGTCACTCTGCAGCCCTGGAGCCTGGATCATTGCTGGAAAGGGTGTAGGGAATATGCCTGGCTGGAAGGAGCACCAGGCAGGGAGACCCTGTCAGGGACACCTGCTGGAGGCAGGGATAGTGAGACTTCAAGTCCTAGTTCTGGAAATCGAAGCAAGTGACTCCGCACCTGTCAGGTCATCCAGGCTGCTGCCCTGCTCTGGGGTTGAGTCAACTTTCAACCTTCACGCCCATCAGTTTTGAGGGGAGGCGGGCGACCTCCACCTACCACTGTATCCCCACAGGTCAGAGAACCCAGCGTAAGAGCAAGGACCTGGGGTGTAAGCCACTGGGCTGCTCCAGGGTGCGGCGGACCGGACCCTAACCCATGACCCCTGGAGGAGGGTTGTCCCGCCCTTCCCGGTTCACACCTCGCTCCGCTAGGGAGGGCTCAGACCGCGTGGGGGGGGGGGCGCGGGCCCAAGCTCGGAGAGAGCATTCTCGCCCTTCCCCGGCATTCGCAGCGCCGACACAGGCTCAAGATGCCTGGGTGTCGAGGCAGCGCACAGTCCCGACCTCCGGCAGTGAACGCCCCTGCCACCCCCAACGCGCCCGCGGCCGGCGAGTACCTGCCTCCCGTGGGGCGTACACCCCAGCGCCCGTCAGCGTGCTCCGCGCCCGGGTTCCCGCCGGCGCGCTTCCGGGCGGGAGATACCAGGCCCGCCCCAGCCCCACCCCCCAGCCACGCCCCGCGGCGTAGATCCGGGGCCGATCTGTCCTGGTGTAGCGCCGCTTCCTCTGAGGCCGCTCGGTGGGGCCCGGCGCCTGCTTTAAGCCTGCCTGGAAGGTAGGCGGTGAGCTGAGGGTCTGGGCCCGCGTGCGATCCCAGGGTGTAGGGGAGGACATTTGCTGGCTGATCGCAGCCGCCGTCCCACACCACACCTTCTGGAAGGCAGAAACTCTAGGAGCGTCCTTCCCCAAGCAGCTTCTCTGGGAAACCTCCCAGGTCCTCCTCTCAGTCCTGGCATAAACACCCAAGCTGGCCACAGCTACAGTGACCCTTCTTTATTTTTTTGAGACAGAGTCTCACTTTGTCACTCTTGGTAGAGTGCAGTGGCGTCATAGCTCACAGCAACCTCACGCTCCTGGGCTAAAGTGATCCTCCTGCCTCAGCCTCTTGAGTAGCTGGATGGGTTCCCAGCACAACGCCTGGCTAGTTTTTCTATTTTTAGTAAAGATGAGGTTTCAATCTTGGTCAGGCTGGTCTGGAACTCCTGAGCTCAAGCAGTCCATCTGCCTTGGCCTCCAGAGTGCTCCAATGACCTTTCTTTATTGGCCATCACTCTGAGCCAGTGCCCAAGCAGTGAGTGGCTTAGCCTCCTGGAATCCTCGTCTGAGTTTCCCAAAGGAGGAAAAGGAGACTCTGTCCGAGACCCTGCAGCTGGTCAGTGCCACAGCCAAGAACTTTACTGGATGGGTCTGCATTCCCCACCAGTAGTGACCTGCCTGCTTCTTTATTCACTGGCTTCCTGTGCAGTGGAGTCCTGTTGCTTCTACTCCAAGTTTATGATGTACTTCCTCTTCCTTCTACCAGGGTGGGCAGGTCCCTTCCAGGCCTCACTACCTCATTTTCTGTAGCCCCTGTCTTTTATTCAGTCTCCACATAGCTGCCAGAGGGATCTTTTTCAAAAGCAATCACAGGAATGTTATTCAGCCTTAAAAAGGAATGAAGCCAGGCACAGTGGCAAGCATCTATTGTCTGAGGCATTAGGCAGCTGAGGCAGGAGGATTGCTTGAGCCTAGCCTGTAGGAGGTACACACTGCACTCTTGCCTAGGCAGCACAGTCAGACCTGTGAAAGAAACAACGAAAGTAAGAAAAGAGAGAGAGAGAGAAGAGAAAACAAAAGAAAAATCCTGCACTTGAGCCCAAAAGTTTGAGATTGCTGTGAGCTATGATGATGATACCATGGCCATGGCACTCTACCCAGGGGGACAGCTTGAGGCTCTGTCTCAAAAAAAAAAAAAAA
>NW_003852655.1:1009842-1011022 GCF_000181295.1 Otolemur garnettii | reverse complement strand
AAAAAAAAAAAAAAGAAAGAAAGAAAGAAAGAAATCCTGACACATGCTACAAAATGAATGAGCTTTAAAAATTGAAAACAATGGCTGGGTGTGGTGGCTCTTGCCTCTAATCCTAGCAGTCGGGGAGGCCGATGCGGTGGATTGCCTGAGCTCACAGGTTCAAAGACCAGCTTGAGCAAGAGCGAGACCCCACCTCTAAAAAATAGCCAGACGCTGTGGCGGGCACCTATAGTCCCAGCTACTTGGGAGGCTGAGGCAAAAAGTTCACTTGAGTCCAAGAGTTTGAGGTTGCTGTAAGCTATGTTACCATGGGACTCTGTCCAGGGCGACAGAGTGAGACTCTGTCTCAAAAAAAAAAAAAAAAAATTGAAAAAACATTGTCCTTCTAAGAGAAACGCCCCAGACACAAAATAACAAATAATATATGATTTCACTGAGATCCATAGAGTACATAGTTAAAAATCATGGAAGCAAGAAGTAGAATAGTGGTTACCAGGGGGTAGGGGAGGGTGTGCTGTGCAAAGTGCTGTGGTGTCACAGCTCACAACAACCTCAATCAAACTCTTGGGCTCAAGCAATCCTCTTGCCTCAGTTTTTTTTTTTTTTTAAATTTTGTTTTGGCGACAGTCTCATTATGTTGCCCTTGGTAGAGTGCTATGGCATCACAGCTCACGGCAAACTCAAACTCTTTGGCTTAAGTGATTCTCTTGCCTCAGCCACCAAAGTAGCTGGGACTACAGGCGCTCTCCACAATGCCCAGCTATTTTTTGTTGCAGTTGTCATAACTGTTTTAGCTGGCCCAGGCTAGGTTCAAACCTAAGGTGACCAGACGTCCCGCTTTTGGCGGGACAGTCCCAATTTTTAACAATTTGTCCTGCGTCCCGTGGCATTTTTAAAAAGTCCTGATTTTTGGAAAGAATGCACAACAATCCAGAGAATGGTGGGAGAAAGGGAAGGGAATATACGGTTTTTGGCTGCCATGTGGCTATTTCGCTGATATGAGTTTTATATTATTTTGGTTAATTTTATAATGTTAAACTTTATTTTTTTTTATTTTTATTTTTTAGACAGAGCCTCAAGCTATTCCCCCTGGGTAGAGTGCCATGGCATCACAGCTCACGGCAACCTCCAACTCCTGGGCTCAAGCGAGTCTCCTGCCTCAGCCTCCCAAGTAGCTGGG
>NW_003852655.1:1004318-1007939 GCF_000181295.1 Otolemur garnettii | reverse complement strand
GAGACAGAGTCTTACTATGTCTTTCTTGGTAGCGTGGGTAGAGTGCTGTGGTGTCACAGCTCACAGCAACCTCAAACTCTTTGGCTTAAATGGTTCTCTTGCTTCAGCCTCCCAAGTAGCCGGGACTACAGGTGCCTGCCATAATGCCTGGCTTTGTTGTTGTTTTGGCCGGGCTAGGTTTGAACCTGCCACCTCTGGTATATGGGACCAGCACCCTACTCCTTGAGCCACAGGCGCCGCCCCTGCCTGACTATTTTTTGTTACAGTTGTTATGGTGGTTTTACCCAGCCCAGGCTGGGTTCAAACCTGCCAACCTTCATTTATGTGGCTGGTGCCATAACCACTGTGCTATGGGAGTGGAGGTGTACACTGAGAATTCTTATAATGTATGAGGAATTGGGATAAAGTACTTGTATTGGTGTATTGCCTTTGTGATGCGTCCTTTTACTTGTGAGGGGGATCCTTTCCACTCTCCTAAAAAAGCCTATGCTTCGAATCCAGCCTGGGCCCGCCAAACAACGATGGCTGCAACCAAAAAATAGCCGGGCGTTCTGACAGGTGTCTGTAGTCCCAGCTACTGGGGACGCGGAGGCAGGAGAATCGCTTGAGCCCAAGAATTGGATGTTGCCATGAGCTGCGGATGCCACGACACTTTACCCAGGGCGACAGCTTGAGGCTCTGTCTCAAAAAAAAAAGAAAAAAAGCCTATGCTTATCTCTACTTCCCTTTAAATAAAAATTACACTTCTGTCTATGTTGCGATGGAGTCCTACCTGCCTCATTTTCCCTTCCCCCAGTTCCTTCCTCTCCCTTTGACTCAGCTCAACTTGCTGGTTCTGCTGGGTGAACCCAACCAGGTCTGAGTGTTCACAGCACAGAGGTGAACACTCACCTCCAGCAGTACACTTAAAAGTAATTAAAATGGCTCAGCCCCTGTGGCTAAAGCGGCTAAGGCACCAGCCACATACACCTGAGCTGGCGGGTTCAAATCCAGCCCGGGCCGCCAAACAACAATGACGGCTGCAACCAAAAAATAGCTGGGCATTGTGGTGGGCGCCTGTGGTCCCAGCTGCTTGGGAGGCTGAGGCAGGAGAATCACTTGAGCCCAGGAGTTGGAGGTTGCTATGAGCTGTGATGCCATGGTACTCTCTACCCAGGGCAACAGCTTGAGGTTCTGTCTCAAAAAAAAAAAAAGTAGTTAAAATGGTAAATGCTGTTATGTATTATTTTACCATTAAGGAAAATCACAACCTGCCATATCGAATGGGCTCACTTTGTGATTGCAGTAAAATCTCATTCTTGCCAGGTTGTTTTCCCCATTTTACCCGATGTGGGACCTTGAGCAAAAACACCTGTGTCCAACTGCCCCCCTCCTAACTGGGGGTAATGACATGCGGTCACTGAGGGTGACTGTAAAACTTGAGTTCACACACCAGTGTTTGATTCAGTATACATGAGGGTTTGCAGTGTTCTTCGAGCCGCACGTGGGTTGGCGCTGCCTGACAGCTGTCTCCTGCCACCTTGGGCTTTGGTAGGTGACTCCTCTGCTTGTGCTTGCCCTGGACTCTAGCAGGGTCGACTTCTTAACATCTTACAGTTCATTGTCATAGCCTGAGGGACGTTTCCCAGGCTGCTCAGACCAAGGACTCCTCCCTCGGATTGCCCACTTTACTTTGTGCTTTGTCCTCGCACAAGAGCCTAAGTCCTGTGGAGGTAGAGCTGAACCTGTTCCTTCTGGGGACCCCAGAGTGATGCAGAGTCCCTGACAAGGGGTTATGAGTGATGCAAAGTTTACGTGAACACTTAGGTCTGTTCTGGACCAATGAAGCCAGCTTCGAGGCGGACCTGTCGGGCCTTATCCTTCACAGGGCTGCGGGGCTGCCCCTCTCCTCCGCGCCAGGGTGACGCTGACACACCACTTTGCCCAAGCCTCCTTGGTTCGAGCTCCTCTTCTGACCACTCGCGCAGGCCCACAGGCCACCGTATGGTAGGGGAAGCCTCCCAGGCAGGGCCGCGGTTACCAAGCCTGAGAAGGTTGCCCGCCTCATTGAGAGCCGCTTGAATTGGGCGACTCCGGGCCACTGGCAAAGCAGAGCACTTTACAGCGGCCCACAACCACCTCCGGGCGCACGTGCAGCCGCTCGCAGACCAGGACGCACGCGCACTTCCGGCAGCGGTGCACCGTGGGACTTGCAGTTCGCAGGCGAATGAGTCCTGAGCGTGGAGGCCGCGGGGCATGCTGGGGACGCTAGGCGCTCAAGGGTGATGACGTCCCGTTAGGCTTGCTTCCCCTCAGACGGGTTTCAGGAGATATTTGCCCCGTGCTACACGAGAAGCCGGTCTCGGAACTGCACTTCTCCTTCACCGGGCAACCTCCTGGCTTGGACGGGACAATGGTCCCCCAACTCCGCCGTCCTTAGCAGAGTGACCAGTTGCGCCACTACTAGGCGCCCCCGTGCGGTGTCGCTCGCGAGCCCCAGAGGCTTCTGGGTAGCGGCTTACCACCCGCCCTGCGTCGGCGACTTCCTTTCCCTTCCAGACGCCGCCGAGGTCGCACGCGTGAGGCCTGTCCGCCGCTGATAAGTGAGTGGGGTGGTCGGGTTCGATTCTGAGTCGGGGTACGCGACGCAAAGGCACTGGGGTGAGGGCGACCCGTGGGGCGCGCAGCCTTGCTGGGGCAGGGTCCTCTTAGCTCGGCCGGTACGGCGCGGCGGCCTTCGGGCTGGAGGCCGCGGGGTAACGCCGCCGCCGCCGCGCTCTCTTGTAGCCTCAGGATGCGCTACGTCGCCTCCTACCTGCTGGCCGCTCTCGGGGGCAACGCCTCCCCCAGCGCCAAGGACATCAAGAAGATTCTAGACAGCGTCGGCATCGAGGCGGATGACGACCGGCTCAACAAGGTAACTGCCCTTGAGGGCCCGCAGGCGGCCTGCTCCGACCTCACTCGCGGTCCCCGCACGGCCGGGGTGGTTAACGTGCGGCGGGTGGGGGGCGGTCTACGCCCGTCCATGGGGCTCCAAACAGCAGGTAGGAGGCAGAGCCCGGAGGATTAATGCAGGCGAATGTATAACGTGAAACAAGTAAAAGGGCCGGGTAAGTTGGCTCACGCCTATAATCTTTGTATTCTAGGAGGCCGAGGCGGTGTTGAGCTCAGGTGTTGGAGACAAGCCTTGAGCCACCTACCTTATCTCTACTAAAAATTGAAAAAATAGCCAAGCGTTGTGGTGGGCGCCTGTAGTCCTAGCTACTCTGGAGGCTGACACAAAGAGAGTCGCTTGAGCCCGGGAGTTTGAGGTTGCTGTGAGATATGACGCTACGGCACTCTATCCAGATTATACAGGTTACAGAGTGAAACTCTACCTCCAAAAAAAAAAAAAAAAAAAAAAAAGCAGGCTTGGCGCCTGTGGCTCAAGTGGCTGAGGCGCCAGTCACATACACCTGGGGTGGTGGGTTCGAATCCAACCCCGGCCCGCCGGCCGACAATGCCGGCTGCAGCCCAAAGATGGCCGGGCGTTGTGGTGGATGCCTGCGGTCCCAGCTACTTGGGAGGCAGAGGCAGGAGACTCGCTTGAGCCCAGGAGTTGGAGGTTGCTGTGAGCTGTGATGCCATGGCACTCTACCCAGG
>NW_003852655.1:984795-1003004 GCF_000181295.1 Otolemur garnettii | reverse complement strand
TTTTTTTTTTTTTGTATTATGTTTAGAACCCTAGTGTTTAGTTTTGGTTTATAGCACATACCAGTTCAAAGACCCATGTGTTGTTAATGGTTACTTCTCGGTCTAAGAGCTTCAGAGCATATAGTACTCCACCAGCCCTACTGTGACGCAGGAAGACACAGGGAAGGCCATGGTGCATTTGTCTGTCTCTGGTTACTACTTGTGGTTATCTATTCCAGGTCATCAGTGAGCTAAATGGAAAAAACATTGAAGATGTCATTGCCCAAGGTGAGTTCATTTGGAGAGGGTGTTCATTATCATGGTCCATCCTAATTCCTGCTGGCCCCCAGTGGCTTGCCAGGTTTCGCTTGTGGACTAGAGCATCCTAGAAGCTTCACCCAAAGAGTGAGCAGGGATTCAGTTGGCTCATGTCATTGTGCTTCTAGACACTCTCAGGAGGAGGAAGTGCCTTGTGTTCTCACTGGACTTGCCTTTGGCTCCAGCTCTTAGGCCTGACGGTTCTTGTCCCTTGGCCCTTTCCTCAGGATTTCTCTGAAGCTTGGTATCTAGCCAACTTAGCATTTATCATCAATTCTCATCATGTGCTTTCTGTGGAAGCATTGGACTAAGGGTGCCAGAAATGGCCACAAGCTCATTTGTTAGGTACATGGTTTTCTCTTGACATCAGGCTGGAGCTGATGGGACTTGTTTGGAAGTTGAGCTATTTGGCACAGCTTCCCTGTCCCTGTGCACATGACCTGGCAAGGCCAACTCAGCAATCAGTCCTGTCCATGAGCTCATCACTGGGGCCAGAGATCTGGGTGCTGGCAGCAGATTGGTCCCTGTCCAATTACAAACATGTTTGTCTTCATTTATCTTTGGGACAAAGGGGCCTGATTGTAGATAGGAAAATTTCCTTGGTTGGATAGGGTAGGGTTGGGTTATAGAGAAGTGTCTGGCAGTATCAAAGAGTGTCTGGGTATGTGGGTGGGGCTGTAATCCTGAGTTCTGGAGGGCAGGGCACTGTAACATGGGGTCCCCATATGTTCCATTCATTGTGCTGTGTTTGGCGTGGTCTGGTTTCTCCAGTCTCTAGAGCCCCATGGAGCAACCTTCTGACCTGGGCTCTTGCTCTGTCTCACTTTTCCTGTGCTTTATGTAGGTATTGGTAAGCTTGCCAGTGTACCTGCTGGTGGGGCTGTGGCTGTCTCTGCTGCCCCAGGTGCTGTAGTTCCTGCTGCTGGTTCCGCCCCTGCTGCAGGTGAGTGGAGGCCTATGAATGGGAAGAGGCTTGAGGCTCAGACCAGATCTCTGCTGTGGGTGTCCACTGTGAGTCTAGGCCTGGTACTCAAGTGCTGTGGGCTCTTGAGTCACTGTGCTCTTTGCTTTTCTACAGCAGAGGAAAAGAAAGATGAGAAGAAAGAGGAGTCTGAAGAATCAGATGACGACATGGGATTTGGCCTATTTGATTAAATTATCATTTCCCTGCAAATAAAGCTTCCTTTTTATGTATCTCTTAGTGTACTGAGGGCTTCTTCAGAGCCTGGCCTCTGTTCCTACCACAGCCCAGGCTCCCTCATGGGGCAGAGTATAGCAGCAGGGTAGGAGTGTCTGGGTGATCTCGAGGGCTGGTGGCCTCTGGGTTTTACAGATGAAGGCAGC
The DNA here is from genome assembly GCF_000181295.1 of Otolemur garnettii. Taxonomy (NCBI): domain Eukaryota; kingdom Metazoa; phylum Chordata; class Mammalia; order Primates; family Galagidae; genus Otolemur; species Otolemur garnettii. Next base: position 1,001,363 of record NW_003852655.1, on the reverse strand, counting down.
TCTTGAGCCTGGGTTGGGGGTGTCCCTGGGTTTCTTGCAGGGGTCATAGTTCCATCTTCACGCCCTGGATTATGTAGGCAGTCACCTGCTGTCTGTGGGCCAGCCCTGTTTATGAGGCAGGTGTGAACAGGCTGGTGGGCCATGTGCTAAGTCCTGGGCTGCTGGCTGTGGCCTGAAATGAGCAAAAGGCACAGGCCTGCTACCCTCCACCCCCTGCTCACCAGTGCAGTTCCCCAGGAGATAGATGCTCTGCCACTTTCTCCCCTTGCTCAGCAACCCATCAGTTGGCTGTGGTGTGAGGCAGGCCTACTGTGTACCAGGCCCTATAGGTACTAGGGGCCTGCCTTAGTTGTGGGGAGATGGTACAATGATAACACTGAAGATAGCTGGGATGCCAGGATGGCAGCCAACCTCAAGTGATAGCCAAGACGTGAAGGGCAGGGGCCCTGGAGTCCCAAAATGAGGGGCATCTGGACTGTGGTTTTAAAAGTCCCCTGTGGGACTGGACCCAATGGCTCAGATCTGTAATGCTAGCACTGTAATCTCAGCATGCTGGGAGGAGGACTGCTTGAGCTCAGGAGTGCGAGACCAACCCTAATAGAAAGTAGAAAAAACTAGCTGGTTGTTTTGGTAGGTGCCTGTAGTTCCTCCTACTCAGGAGGATCGCTTGAGCCCAGGAGTTTGAGGTTGCCATGAGCTGTGGTGCCATGACATTACCAAGGACACAGAGTGAGATTATCTCAAAAAAAAGTCCCTTCTGGACCAGGCTTGGTGGCTTATGTTTGTAATCCTAACACTGTAGAAGGTTGAGGCAGGAGGATCACTTGAGCCTAGGAAGCCCAGATGTTTTGAGTTTGCAATGGGCTATGATGATGCCCCTGTACTCAGCCCGCACTTCAGAGCTATGGCATAAGACCGTATCTCAAAAAGTAGGTAGGGAAGGCACCTCACATCTGTAATCCCAGAACTCTGGGAGGCTGAAGCAGAAGAATTCCTTTGAGTCAGGAGTTCAAGACCAGCCTGAGCAACACCAACACCCCTGTCTCTACTAAAAGTAGAAAAACTACCCAGGCTTCGAGGGTGGCACAGAGAAGTGCTTGAACACAGGACTTTGAGGTTGCTGTGAGCTATGATGTGGCAGCACTCTAGCCTGGGCAACAGAGTGAGACTCAAAAAAAAAAAAAAGAATAGCCCCAGCCCCCTCTGGTTGCCCACAGGACCACAGACCAAGGTTGGGAGGAAAGCCAGGTTAAAGTGTGGAAGAGGCTGGAACTAGGGTGTGTTTCTGGGAAGCTGCTGGAGGAGGAGAAAAGAAAAGGCTAAGACAGGGGCCACATCTCTGGGTAGGGTAAACAGTGTATGTGGCCAGAGTGGGAGTAGCATGGAGGGAGGGCAGGGTGTGGACACCCTAGGCTTGAGGAGAGCCCTGGGAGGAGTGGACCCAGGCTTCAGGGTGAGAGTTTACAGTTCTGGCCTGGGACCCTAAATAGAGGGGACCCGACATTTCAGTGGTGGTGGTGGTGGGCGTTCTCATTGGGTGCTCATGCTGCTGGGGGAGATGTGGCCCCAGCCAGGATTCCCAGAAGGATAACTTTGTTCCTGGCACCCCAGCCTCCCAAAGTCCCAGGGGCCTAGCAGAGGAATATATACCCAAGACAGCTGTGGAAATGGGGACAGAGGTCTCTCTGCACTGGGGCCATGCCACCAGCCAAAGCTCAACAGTCTCTCGATGAGGGCAGGGCCTGGACCCTGGGCCCTTCCTGGGCCTCTCCTTTGAGCAGCTTTTTGAGTCCCTGGCTTCTTCCTCAGTGGTCACCCTGATGAGTCCCTGGACTTCCCAGCTGACCTAGTGGTCTGCCCATCCCTACTGTACAGCACCCAAGTGTCTACTTGGTGTCTCCTCATGCCCCAATCTTACTAATCCTTCCACACCATCCCCCTTTTTTCCCCCTATGAATTTGCTGTGCTGTCCCTCTAACCAGAACGTTTGGAGGATGTCTCATGTGCACAGAGGAGTCTAAATCAAATTCAGTCATATCCTCCCTGCTCCACTCTGTCTCACTGACCTGGCCCCAGCTCCCCTCCCTTGCCTGGGCAGCCCTATGACCATGTCAGAGCTCAACTCAGTGCACCTCTCCAGGGAAGGTTCCCCCCCACTGAATTTCTGAGTTGCTCACATATCCTGTTGCCTTCTCTGCATTTTGAGCTTCTATAGACAATGCCTGACTACCTGCTCCCAGAAGGCCCAGATCTGGGTTACCTTCCTCCATTCTCTGTAGGATGGTGGGGGAGCACAGAGGCGGAGGACTGGATAGCATGGCCCTCTCCTGGAGAGGCCTTGCTCTGAGTCTGGGTGTGGGCAGCCCCAAGCCTTAGCCTGGACCCTTTGCTGTGGCCAGAGCTGACCTCCCGCGTGGGGAGTGAGTGTTCTTGGAAGGACAGGGGCACACTGCCCCTGTTTTAGAGGGTGAGGTAAGGCGTGGGGCTAGATCCTGGATCGAACCTGACCTCCACAGTCCAGGAGTAAAATGCGGAAAAGGGAAGGGAGGGTGAGGTCATCTGGAGCGCTCCACCTCCAAGAAAAGACGGGTGAGTTGGGCCCAGATAGACCCGCAGCCAGAGGGGCCAGGGTCGGACCCAGGTACAGGCCCAGGTGAGAGGTGGAGGTGCTGAAGGGTGGAGGGGTGGGAGTGGAGCTGGCACCCAGAGGCCAGGGGCATGGGTGGGTGGAGACAGAGTCTCCTGGGAAGAGTTTTAGGACTGACATCCGGCCTTGGATGTTTATAAGTCAGAGTTGCCGGGTGTATCGGCGGGTCCTGGGGGCCTGAGACCTGTGTGGCTACTTTTGGGTCCTGGTCGGTGCGGTTGGTGAGCACCTGCTCAGGGGCAAGCTCCATAGTGCCCCAGGCAGCCTGTGGTAGGCAGATCCCGGAAGGAGTCGGCAGTGGCTGTCCCGAAACTAGGGCCCTCCCCTCGCGAGTGCCCATATTTGTCCAAGCCTCCCCAGGCTCTGGCTCTCCCCACACCCCTAGGCAACCGTGTCCCCCTGCAGCCGCCTGCGATAGCAGAGAGAAGGGTAGCAAGGGAACGCCAGGGCCCGGGGCGGCGGAGCTGCAGGTGTCGCGGTGCTAAGCCGGAGGGTGCCGGGGGCGGGGCCCCAGGGGCGCGGCCGTTCCCCGCGCGCCCTGATTGGCTCTCGTGGGCCGGCTCCGCCCCGCCCCGCCGCTTGCCCCACTCTAAAAGCGCCACCTTCGCCACCGCCCCGCGTAGCGTCTCCGCCCCGCCGGCGGCGACTCAGAGCTAGAGCGACAGCAGGACCGGCCGTCCGCGGAACCTGGAGCCCGGCGGGCCGCCACCGCGATGTTCCCCCGAGAGACGACGTGGAACATCTCGTTCGCGGGCTGCGGCTTCCTCGGCGTGTACCACATCGGTGTGGCCTCCTGCCTCCGCGAGCATGCGCCCTTCCTAGTGGCCAACGCCACGCATATCTACGGCGCCTCGGCCGGGGCGCTTACAGCCACGGCGCTGGTCACCGGGGCCTGCCTGGGTGAGTGGGGCCGGGCGGGAGAGCCAGGCGGGTGCGAGGCCGACGCTCTAGGCGAGCGTGGAGAGCCCCACTCCCACCTGCGCACGAAAGCTAGTCTGCCTTGGGTACAGTTTGCTCCGTGGGGATGGGTCTCTGCTTCCGCCCCGGGACCCCAATCCGGCGCGCTTGCGGGGGCGGGGCCAGGTTTGTTTTGCTCCGAGTGTGCCCAGTGATTGGAGTAGGGCCGGGCGCTCTTTTCAGGCCCAGGCTGAGGTTCAGGACCCGCCTCCAGGGCGCAGAGGTTGAGGGCGGGCAGATGCAGTAGAAACTGTTTCATTGGAAAGAGAAGTAACTCGTGGGCGGGACCGCGAGTCATAGGAGGGACCTAAGCTGCTCCTGTGGCCCTGGATATCCGACGCTGTGCCAGCGGTCACTGTGTCCTGGGCGGCCATCCCGGGGGCCTTGGGCTCTCTGGCCTGGTCCTTTCCGATGGCCCGTGGAGTAGGAGGCTCTCTGAGGTTAGGACTGGGCATTTAGGGCTCTCCTGCTCTCTTCTTGCACAAGGCGCCCTGGTGGACCTGGTCCCCACCCGTAGCCCACCGTCTTGCCCATTTCATGGGGCAGGGATGCTTGTGGACTCTTCAGTGGGAGTGCTTGGGTCTGTGTGTGGCTGGACTGGGCCTCGCCACTTACACACTTCCAGCTGCCATGTGGGAGAGGGATTTATATCACACAGTGCACTTTGGGGGTCCCAGAGCTGCTGCCCAGTCCTCAGCCCTTGAGGGTAGCTGAGGTGACAGAGGTGCCCTGCTCAGCAGGAGCCTGTCCAGGGTTCACCTCGGCCCTTTCTCGTGACCTTAGTCCCCAGGAGGGGTGGAAGGAGCACAGCTCTAACTGTTAGGACCCAGGGAGCTGACACCTATGGCCCAGACTACTTCCCTCACAGAGGCCTTTAGGCCAGTACTTCTGAGTCCCTCTGCTGGCCTCAGGACATGCCCAGGTCTCTGGTACCTGAGTCAAGGAAGGGCATTACTCCCACAGTGGCTACTCCACCCCACTTCCAACAAGCCTCCTTCTCACAATTGGTCTTGGGTAGCTGGAGCCCCCACAGTTGGCAGATATTGTCCAAGGATAGTCCTTGGCCCCACCCTGCCCTCCTTCTGACCAGAGTGGGGGTTCTGGGGGAGGGTATGGTCCTCAGCTCCTTGCCTAGGCTCTCTGACCACTCTTGGGGAATGGCTCTGCACCCATGGGTCCCCAAGGGGAGTATTATAGGCTCTGGCTCTTGACTTCAGTGAGACATAGGTGTGTCGCTGTGCTTTCCCAGGTGGTGGGTTTCTACTACTTACAGCCCAATGCTCCCAAGCTGGTGAATCCTGTGCTGGGCTTTATGGATCTGCCCCCCACCCCTGGATCTCGCCAAGTGGGTAAAGGCAGTCAGGGTTGAGCCTCTGCCTTCTCCCCTTCCTAGGCTGGATGCCACACCAGCCCCATGACTCATGGAGACAGGCAGTTGGGAAATACAGGGCAGAGGGCAGGTCCAGGTCCCAGCTGGCCAGCCCTGGCTGTCTGCTATTCTAGAGGTGGCGGCCTGCCTCTCTTTCCTTGGGGACAGGTGACAAATATCAGCTGTGGGCCAGGCCCCATCATGGGCACAGGGAGCCTACCCTCCGGGTTCAATGGAGGGGCCGTACATGGGACCCTGGGCATGGAGCCACAGAGAGAAGGTGGGTTGCTAGGCTAGGAGTGCTGGCCTCTGACCTTGGCCCTACTGTTCCAGGTGAGGCCGGGGCCAACATCATCGAGGTGTCTAAGGAGGCCCGGAAGAGGTTCCTAGGCCCCCTACACCCTTCCTTCAACCTGGTAAAAACCATTCGTGGCTGCTTGTTGAAGACCCTACCTGCTGATAGCCACGAGCGTGCCAGTGGGCGCCTGGGCATCTCTCTGACCAGAGTCTCAGATGGCGAGAATGTCATTATATCCCACTTCAACTCTAAGGATGAGCTCATCCAGGTGAGGCCTGGTAGGGCCTTGTGGGATTGTAGTGTGAACCCAAGGACCCTGCTCACCACTTTCCTGTCTGTCCCTGCCCTGAAGGCCAACGTCTGTAGCACCTTCATCCCTGTGTACTGTGGTCTCATCCCTCCCTCCCTCCAGGGGGTGGTGAGTATTCCCACCTGGCTGGCCCTGGGCACCTTTTGTGGGGTGGTGAGAACCAGCTACTGTCTAGGCTGTGGGATGAGGGAGCAAAGGAGGTGGCCCTCGGAGCCCCATCCCCCACTCCTCACTCTGCTACTGCCCCTTGCCTCACTTCCCCGGGTTACTCAAGAGGTAGGCCAGCTTCGTGGAGATGCATACTTCCTATGGTTGTCTGCCCATGCACCCCTGCCCCCACTGTCTGGCCATCTGCTCAGTGTCCAGGGTGGCCTGAAGCCAGTGCCCAGTGGGTTAAATGTTCAAATGAAATAATCACCAAGCAGGGCCGTTGTGGGCTGAGTGGGGTGGCCCTCACGCCCTGCAGGCCTCTATCACATGCCTGTGTCTGTCACGCTCAAGCGCTATGTAGACGGCGGCATTTCAGACAACTTGCCACTCTATGAGTTGAAGAACACGATCACAGTGTCCCCCTTCTCGGGCGAGAGTGATATTTGCCCACAGGACAGCTCCACCAACATCCATGAGCTCCGGGTCACCAATACCAGCATCCAGTTCAACCTGCGCAACCTCTACCGCCTGTCCAAGGCCCTCTTCCCACCTGAGCCCATGGTGAGCCCCACCTCACGTGCCCATAGCTTGCACAGCCTCTCACTGAGCTTGTGGGGAGAAAGCTGCCCCTTTGGCGTCTCCTAAGTGCCGGGGTAGGGTAGGAACATGTGTATCCCCTTCCCTTGTGCTGTGGCCTGCACAACCTCTCCAGGGGCAAACAAGCCGTCCAGCCTGGACTCTGTTCTGTATCCCAGATAGGTTGTTAGGATTTGGGGGTGAAGGAATGAAAATGGCTGTTACAGGGAAGCAAGGACTCTAAGGCGCAGATCAGGGCATGTCTGACCCCCTCCGCTCCAACATATCCACTCCCCACTGCAGGTGCTGCGAGAGATGTGCAAGCAGGGCTACAGGGACGGGCTGCGCTTCCTGCGGCGCAACGGTGCGTGGGCTCCCTTGCAGTGCGGTGCATACCAGCTTTGTCTCACTGGCCAACTGCCCTGTTCAGGCCGGCAGGAGCTAAGGCCATGCTCATGGCCTGTCCCTTCCTCACCACCCCAGGTCTCCTAAACCAGCCTAACCCCTTGCTGGCGCTGCCCCCTGCTCACCCCCATCAACCTGAGGATGAGGCTGAGGAAGAGGCTGAAGAGCAGGCCCAAGTGGAGGGTCACCTGCAGGCACCCGGGGAGGATCACATCCTGGAGCACCTACCGGCCCGGCTCAATGAGGGTGTGTACCAGGGAGAAAGGCAAAGTGGGCAGGGGGAGACCCTGGGAGAAGCTGTGACTAGAGGGTCCTGGGCTTCTGGACTAGCCACCAGCTTCCCATCTATGTCCAACCCACAGCCCTGCTAGAGGCCTGCGTGGAGCCCAAGGACCTTCTGACCACTCTCTCCAACATGCTGCCCGTTCGCTTGGCCACGGCCATGATGGTGCCCTACACTCTGCCTCTGGAGAGCGCTGTGTCCTTCACCATTCGGTGTGGGGTTATGGGGGTCAGGAGAGGGTGTGCTGGGATCCACTTGTGGTGGTCGTTCTAGGGAAGGTGGCACTGTAGGCGCAGTGTCAGGGTGGGAGTAGACGGGAGAGCTCGGCCATGGCTTCTGAGCTATCCCGTTGCCCCTGGACAGCTTGCTGGAGTGGCTGCCTGATGTGCCTGAGGACATCCGGTGGGTGAAGGAACAGACCGGCACCCTCTGCCAGTACCTGGTGATGCGCGCCAAGAGGAAGCTGGGTGGCCGCTTATCCGCCAGGTGAGCTGTCTGCCCATGTCCACTGTGGCTGGCCCCCTCAGCGACCCCCACTGAAGCCCTCCTCCCCACGCAGGCTGTCGGAGCAGGCGGAGCTGCGCCGTGCAAGGTCGCTGCCCTCAGTGCCGCTGTCTTGTGCTGCCTACAGCGAGGCCCTGCCGGGTTGGATGCGCAACAGCCTCTCCCTTCGGGACACACTGGCCCGGTGGGAGGACTACCAGCGCCAGCTGCTGCTGGGCCTCTTCTGCACCAACGTGGCCTTCCCGCCAGATGCCCTACGCATGCGCACACCCACCGCCCCCGCGGACCCTGCGCCCCCTCGCTGAGTGGCTGCAGTGGTGTCCAGGCCCCCGGGGATCGGTGGGCTGAGGATCGCCCTCAAATTTTCCTGCCCCATGAGTCAGGGCCCGGGGCTGACCAAGACCCCGATCCCAGCCCCTCTCCGCCACTCTGCGGAGTGAGGAGATAGGTCCCTTCCAGCCACAAAGAGAGGGCTTTGCTGTGACCCCGCCATTGCCACTCACTTGCAAGTGGAGTGGGGCGGGGTGCAGAGGACCCTCCTGGGCCATGGGGGCCTTCGCTATGCCTTACCCCTTCAGTGCAGTGTTATCCAGAGAACTTTGCACGCTCCTGCAATCCGTTTTCACATTTTGCTGAAGAATATGTGTGAAGATTTATTTATTTTCGCCAAAGCAGATATAATAAATGCACCGCTCAGCCTATGCTTACTTCACTTTCACATGACTCTGCTCCCCTCGTTTGGGGGTGCCTGGCAGACAGGTTGCCCCTACTCCCAGCTGACCTCACAGCAGCAGCTCAGGTCTTTGTGGGCCTGCTGGGTGCCCACCCACCCCTCTAGCTGGGACCAACTCATGCCCTTCGCTCTGACCTGAGGCCTTCTGCTGACCTTTGGGCATAGGACCAAGGTCCTTCCTAAATAAAAACTAAGATGTGAAAGGTAGGGTCTCCTTGTCCACTCCACACAGTGATATGACTGGGGCATGGCTGCTTAGGAGGCTAGAGAGCTGTGGAAGGCTCTGGAGATACCCGGAGCTGAGAGCTGTGGGCCTGGGACTGGCCTCTGCTCCACCTGGAACATTTGGTCCAAAGCTCTGTGTTCTTCTCCCATCTCTACAAGCCTCTCTGGCCCCCTCCACCTGCTGGCATACAGGAGGGGTCTGCAGTGTTGAGGCAGGTCCCAGCTGAAGGGAGAGCAACCTTGTTCTGGAGGAGAGATGGTTTCCTTGAAGCCTCTTTATGGGGAGTATGGTAGAAGCTATGAGGACAAAGCCAGGCCTCCATGGGAACAAAAAGGACCCACGGAATGTGTGGTGCCTGCACAGGCTGGGCTGGCTCCCCAGAGCTCAGCCCTGCCAGACCAAGCCCCCACCTGCCCCTCCCAGAAGGCGTGGGGCAGCTGTGATGGCAGCCCCCAGCCAACAATAACGGTTGGTTGTAGGACCTGGGACCGGGTGAGCCGGCCAGGCAGGTCCCCGGGTGAGCCTGTGCCAGGGGCCACCCCCCTCCGTTTCAAGGTCCTGTCCTATAGGCCCAACCTGTTGTGGTTCAGTGAATCCCAGGCCCCTTTTGTGAGCAGAGGCCTCCTGCCCCTGGCAGGACAGTGAAGCCAGCCCTCCAGGTGGGTGTTTGGAAGGGAGCCTTGGGAAGTGGATGTGGCCCCCTTCCCCAGCAGGGGACTGCCCTCAGGCCTCAGACAGCTCCCCTTCTAGACCTCTCCCGAGGAATTCTGGTCAGGTCTGTCCCCTAGAGGGGTGCTGTGTCACACTGGTGCTGGTAAGTTCAATACCCTTTTCTAGGATGCTGTGTATGTTTATTGTTTAAAAATAGGAAAAACTAAAATTGGGAAAGTACTGAGAGAAAGTCTACCCATCTCTGGAGGTAACCATTGACAGTATCTGGTCTATTTAGGGCTGGGGCTTAGTTGGGCTCCTCCGACAGGGGCTGCCCCTCTCCAGACACTGGTGTCAGATCCCCGCTCCCCGCACCCTTGACCCTGCTCCAGGAGGGTCCCCAGGTCTCCAAAAGACATTGCTGCCCCACTGCTAACGGGGCTCTGCTGGGGGTCGGGACTTTGTCCTCCCAGGAGGTGGGGATGCGGCGACAACAGTGCGCAGAGGATCTGCCCAGGGTCAGCTCAGTCAGGGGTCTTGGTGCCTGGAGGCAGCTGGGGCCACTCTGGGCGGGTGCCCCAGGCTTGCAGCCAGGGTCCGAGCAGGGGCGGGACGCACCGCGCGTTTCCGGGAGGAGCGGCCGGGGCGCGCGGCAGGTGCGGTGGCAGCGCAGCTCGCAGGTAGGCGCTCGTGGGTCCGGTCGCTGAGGCCCCACTGTTTGATCCGCCTGGCACCTGGCGGGCAGCTTCACCCCTCTGGGCCGCAGTGAGGGGGGTAGACCCTGCGCATCTCGGTCGGAAACACTGATTGCCCCTCCGGGCATACAGTGGCTGGGACAGGAACGAGCTTGGCCCCCAGAGGTGAGGGGAGTGCGAACGGTTCGTGGGCCCCACCCGGCCAGCCCTTCCTTTCAGCTCCCTGGGGCCAGGCTGCAGCGCAGCTTCCGGCTGGAATGGACTGTGGGTCCAGCCGGTGAGCCGCTGGTGAGGTGGCAACCCTGCCGGGTGAGGCCACAACGCGGCCTGAGGGCAATGACCTTGGTCCCTCGTATTCTCTCCTCTCATGTGCCGCTTCCTCAGACCCGTTCTCTTCGGGATCTCTCCCCTTCAAAGAATATGTGTGGGGGACAGTCCCAGGCTGCTGAGACCGGGAGGTGTCGCTGCGCTAGGGAGTAACTTCGGAAATCCGGCGTCCGGAGTTGTGGGAGCAACAGGTGGCTCTGATTAGGGGGCGGAGCGTTCTTGTGATGGGGTTGGGGAGGGAAGCCCCAGGGGGTTCTGGATTGGGGAGGGGGTAAATCTGGGGCAGGGTAAGGGCCCTAGTGGGAGAGAGAAAGGCTGTTAGGCCCAGAATCGGGTTTCCTGAAAGGGCTGTCAGAGGCTGCAGGTACTCAATGGTGATACCTTGCTTCTACACCTGGGGCCCAGTCTGGGAGAAGGGAGGAGTTTCCTCTGCCTGCCAGCTGTCAGAGGCCAGGATGCACAGACCAGGCCAGGGTCAGTCCCAAGTCCAGAGCTCCAACTCAAAGATGTGGTGGGCTCCTTCACTGGGCACTCTCACCCCTTAGCTGCCAGAGCCCACCTCCCCATCATCACAGGGTGCCCTGCAAGCAGCTCCTGAGACTGCCCCACCCCATCTTTTCCTCTTGGACTCAGCTCCCTCATGGAGCTGCAGCCTCTTCCTGGCTTCCAGCCCCCTGAGATGCCACAGCCCTAAGCCTGCATCTCCCCAGCAGTGACCCTCCAGCTCTGCCTAACCTTCTGCACACCTTCCTGCCCACCTGACTGAGCCTTCTGCCCCCTCCTCAGTACACAGCAGCTGAGACCCTCTGCTCCCATGGCCAGCCCTGGGAACTTGGGAGATGAGGGGGCCCAGGAAGACAGGGAGAAAACAGAGGGCTCTGCTGGGCCCCGGGCTGTGATGCTGGAGCAGGCCCAGGAGCTGTTTTTGCTGTGTGACAAGGAGGCCAAGGGCTTCATCACCCGGCATGACCTGCAGGTGAGTCCCTGGCCCCAAAGGACTGGCCAGGCCCAGGGTTGACCTTGGCTGCTCACCTCTGCCATCCTCCCTCGACCAGAGCCTGCAGAATGACCTGCCGCTCACGCCTGAGCAGCTAGAGGCTGTATTTGAAAGCCTGGACCAGGCCCACACTGGCTTCCTCACTGCCCGGGAGTTCTGCCTCGGCCTGGGTGAGCCTGAGCCCAGCCCACCCCAGCTGCCCAGAACCTGGAGGCCCTAGGTAGGCACCTACAGCCCTCTGTGGGGCAGCCTATGCCTCTCCAGAACCTCCCTGCAGGGCACATATAGTGTCTGTACACACAGGGGCCATTGGAGCCCCCAGCTGTTGTGGAGCATGTGGTGCTGGCTTCCGTCCACATTCCCTCTCCTGTGCCAATCCCTGTTGGGGCCAGGAGCCTGGCTGTCATCTCTCATTACCAGGCCAACAGGACCAGAATGAGGAAGAAAAACAGGAAACCGGGTCCTGAGAGAGAGCAGGATATATGTGTGTGTGGGGGGTTAAGAATGGGACCAAGACTGGGTGGTGACCAACAGCCCTGGTAATCGCTCCCTCCCATGCCCGCAGGAAAGTTTGTGGGGGTGGAGTCGGCCCAGGGCGCAACTCCCTCCCGGCCTCCGGAGGAAACCTTTGAGTCGGGCTGGTCGGCTATGCAAGGCACCGGGGGCTCCCTGGAGGAGGAGGAAGAGGAGGAGGACGAGCGATTCTACGCTGCGCTGGAGCAGCTGCGGGTGGCCCCGGTCCTGGGCGAGTGAGTAGGGGCTGGCCCTGCTGCCTGCTCCCTCTTTGGGTCTGCACGCTCCGTTTACGTTGCCCGCGCAGGGCAGCCGTCCTGTCAGCTGTGACTCCCCGGGAGAGCCTGGCGTGATTTCCCGCAGAATTTGCATTTCAGGGGGCGGCAGTCACAGTCATCGGGAGGAGGGGTGGCGCCAGGTGCCCGGCCACACACGCAGGCACAGCCCCGTGTACACACATCTCACGAGCAGTGCGCACACACCGACGCTGGGCAGGGGCGCAGGCTCCCTGGGGGGATTGCCCTGCGGGCAGCACAGCGCTTGGCTGCCTGGGGGATTGCCCTTGGAGGAGGGGAGCCAGTTTGCTTGGGCCTCAGTACCCGCCCTTCCAGACAGCGGGCTGTGAGGACGCTCTGGGTCCGGCTGCAGCGTGAACGACCAGAGCTACTAGGCCCGCTGGAGGAAGTTCTCACGCGCACTTCTGCCTGCCTGGAGGAGGCGGCCCGGGAGCGGCACGGCCTGGAGCAGGCGCTGCGGAGGTGAGGGCCGGGGGCCGGGCGGCCTGGGCCCTGGCAAGCAGTAGAGGCGGGGCTGAGGGGGTGGTCGTGCCATCGAGTCTCCGACTTTGTTGCTCTGGTCCCTCGAAGGCGCGAGAGCGAGCACGAGAGGGAGGTCCGCGGTCTGTGGGAGGAGATGGAACAACAGCTCCGCGAGCAGCGGCAGCGTCTGCGCAGTCAGGTGGGCGCTCAAGCCCCGCCCCCGCCCCTTGCCCAATCCCAGCCTCGCTTCCTCCCTGGCCCCGCCTTCTCCCAATAGGTCCCGCCCCCGCCCCGCCCTCCTGCTCCCAGCCCAGCCGGCTGCCTTCATCCCAGGGTGAACCTCCTCAGCCCCGCGCGTCACCCGCTAGGCGCCTTCTCGCTCCACCCATGGCCCCCCTACCCCGCCCAGCCCCTGCCCCTCCGTGAAGCTTCTGTGTGTGGCCGGCCGGCCGGCGGGCTCAGGTACTCCCCGTGCGCCCAGAACCGTCCCCGGGAGGAGCAGAGAGGACGCCTGGAGCTGGAGCTGCAGAGCCGCGAGCAGGACCTGGAGCGCGCCGGCCTGCGGCAGCAGGAGGTGAGCAGCTGGACCCCGAGTTCCCGGCGCCCCTGCGCTCCGAATTTCCATGAGGTCTGCCTGGATCTCCGTGTCCCCTGCTCCGGGGCGATCTCGCTAGCCTCCGTCCTTCACCCCCAGTTGGAGCAGCAGCTGCAGGCTCGGGCGGAGGAGCAGCGGGAGGCACAGGCTCAGAATGCCCAGCTGTGGCAGGCCCACGAGGCGCTGCGGGCGCAGCTGGAGGGGGCGCAGGAGCAGCTCCGCAGGCTGGAAGGCGACGCGCGTGGCCGCCGGGAGCAAACTCTACGGTGCCGGCGGGAGGGCCGAGGCGGGCCGGTGGCGTGTCCTGGGACGGGCAGGGGCTCTCTTTGGGCTCGGATCTGGGACACTTCCATCCCCAGCCCAGGTCCCAGCCCTGCCCCAGGGCCTGCTAGTGGGTCTTACTACCTGCATCCAGGTCACTATCTCCTCCCCACAGAGACGTGGTCGCCGTCTCCAGGAACATGCAAAAAGAAAAACTCAGCCTCCTAAGGCAACTGGAGCTGCTTAGGTGCGTTCAGGCTTAGGCCTGTGGGGGGAAGGGACCCGGTGGAGCTTGAGGCTCCAAGCTCCCAAACATCCTTAGGCACCACCTTCTCCCACTAGGAATCCCTTTCTTTTTTTTTTGAGACAGAGCCTCAAGCTATCCCCCTCGGTAGAGTGCCATGGCATCACAGCTCACAGCAACCTCCAACTCCTGGGCTCAAGCGAGTCTCCTGCCTCAGCCTCCCAAGTAGCTGAGACTACAGGCGCCCGCCACAACGCCTGGTTATTTTTTGGTTGCAGCCGTCATTGTTGTTTGGCGGCCTGGGCTGGGGATTCAAACCCGCCACCTTAGGTGTATGCGGCTGCCGCCTTAGCCGCTTGAGCCACAGGTGCCGAGCCAGGAATCTCTTTCTTATCTCTCCCTTCCATCCCTCATTCTGCAGTCTCAGCCAGACACTTCTCTTCTGGTCTGAGGGGAGCCAGACCTCACCTTCTCCTCCCCAAATTGCTGCCTCCTTGCATTCAGGAGATTCTCAGACTTCTTTCTTTCCTTTTTTTTTTTTTTGGTCTGGGGCTGGGTTTGAACCCGCCACCTCCAGCATATAGGGCCTGCACCCTACCTCTTTGAGCCACAGATGCTGCCCCCAATTCTCAGACTTCTTAGAGGACTCATATTCCCCCTTCCCTAGGGAACTGAACACACGGCTTCGAGATGAAAGGGACGCCTGTGAAGCCAAGAAGACGGGCAACAGGGGCAGGAAGGCTCTGACCACAGCCTGCCTACCTGGGCCCACCTGCTGCTGCTGCTGCTGCTGCTGCTACTGGGCTCACCCCCACAGACATGGCTCTGGCCCCCTTCCCAGTGCCCGGTGACCAGTCTGAATTACTCACTGGACCTTACCTGGAGAAGCTGAACCCTTGAAGGCAATGTGTAGGCTCTACCCAATGGGCCCCAGGCTTGTCTGAGAAACACAGGAAAGAACTAACCAGGTGGTCAAGGTCTTCATCCTGTCCCGTCTCAGTCCCATCAACTCTCTTTCTACTCAGGAAATAAAGTCCACTGGCCGCACTGTGTCCTCCCTGGCCTTCTCTGTGTCTGAGAGCCACAGCCTGTGTGGGGTACATGTGTGCTGTGTGAGAAGCTGTGTGTCTTGCTGGGCCCTGCAATGCTGGGCTGTGAGTCCCTGGTCATGTCCCCTGGTCTGGATCCATGAGTGTGGCTTTTCAACTGAACCCAGGTTTTACAGAACAAATCCTTTCAATAAGGGCTGGGCAATTTGAGGGCTACATGTGACCTGGAGGCAGGCTACCCCTCCAGGCTGTCACCATCCATGAAGCTGTATTCCCACCCATCTGTGTGGAACAGACGAGGGCTAGCTGGGGCCCCTTCTCTCAACCGTTGCCCTTGCCAGTCTCCCAGGCAGCCCCGGGTGGGGCACAGCCAGAGCCCACTCTCGGCCGTCAGGAGTGAGCCTGGTGGTGAGACCTGGCACTGCCTTCTGCTTCGGTTCTCGTCCAGCGGGGCAGATCTGTGCTCTGTGCTGTCCCTCGCGTCACCCGCAGTGTCCGCATGGGGACTCGACCTCCACGCTGCGCGCAAAGAAGCCCTCTCCTGGATCCGCCCTTGCCGCCACCCCCGCCCACCAAGCCGTCATCTGTTCCGCCGACTCCGGCAGCCTCCTCCGGCGGGCCCTGGGGCGATGGGAGACCATGGGCTCCCACTTTGAGGAGGCCGGGTTTGGCCAGGGTCGGGACCTCTGGGCTAGCTGCTGGCTGCGGTGCCCGTTGGATCTGCCTCCCGCCCCGGGCCTGGGTCTCGGAGGGGTTAGGCTGCCGGACTGTGGGCTGCTCCCGACTGTCGTTAGCCGGTCTCCGCAGTCCGAGATCGACCCTAGCGCCTGCATCCACCGCCTCCAGCCGACCCAGCGAGTTCAGACCCGCCCAGCGTCGGCAAGCCGGGAGGGGCGGGTCGGGTCCGGGCCTGGGGTGGGGCCTGAGGGCGGGGCGGGGCTGCGCGTTCTCTGCGCTCCGAGCCACCGCCCCCGCAGCCGCAGCCGCCGCCGCCGCCCGGTTCGGACTCCGACGTGTGGTGAGTGAGTGCGCCGCCAGGCCAGGCCAGGCCGGCCCAGGGGGGCCGAGTGCACCGGAAGCCCCGCGGGCCCCGTCCTGGGGCCCGGATCGCAGGCTCCAGGAGAGCCCAAGAGGCCGCTCCGGCCGACCTGGCCCAAACCCCTCTCAGGCCCTTCCCTGAGGGAGAAGAGCGCCCAGCGAGCGATGGGTTGAGGGGCTGGAGGGAGAAGCGCCTCCCGGGTCCTCGGACAGGCCTGGTGGCCCACGTTGACCTAGGAGCCCCATTGCGCAGCCTGAACGTCCCACTCATTGTCCCTGGACACCAGTCCCCTTCTCTCCGCCAGCAGACACGCGCAGTGCCTGGGTACAAGTGGGCGGGGGACGGCAGCGGCAGTGACTTCATCGTGGTGACCTGGGCTTCCTTCCCGAGCCTGGCAAAAGCAGAGTCCCGGGTTCCCCTGATTGGGGCGCGGGCCACCCACCGGCCTGGTGCAGGTCCAGGGGAATGGGGGTGGGGTTACAGTAGCTATTTCTGGCTGGACCTTTCCCTGGGAGTTAACATACACCAGGCATTCCTGCAAGAGGGGGGCCGCTCTTCAGGGGGTCGCTGATGTCCTGACTGTGGGTACAGGATGGGTCTCAGAAGGACCCTCAGAAGGCCTGGGGTCTCCGAGCCCGGCCTAGGGCATATCTGTGAGTGGGTGAGGCTCAGTGATGGGGGTCTGCTGTGTCCCTGAGTGCTGGAGCCTGTTCTGGCCCTGGCTGAGTCATGGAGGGTAGTAGTCCCCCCCAGTTCTGTGGTGAAGGTCTCTGTGTTTCTTCTTTTGGGGGGAGGCGGTGAACAGTCACTTTGTTGCCCTGGGTAGAGTGGTATGGCATCATAGCTCACAGCAGCCTCAGAGTTCTGGGCTCAAGCAATCCTCTTACCTCATCCTCCAGAGTAGCTGGGACTACAGGCGCCAGCCACAGTGCCCATCCATTTTTAGAGATGGGGTCTTGCTCTTGCTCAGACAGGTTTTTT
>NW_003852655.1:969753-984592 GCF_000181295.1 Otolemur garnettii | reverse complement strand
GGGCTGGGGATTCGAACCCACCACCTTAGGTGTACGTGGCTGGCGCCTTAGCCGGTTGAGCTATAGGCGCCGAGCCCAGACAGGTTTTGAATTCCTGAGTTCAAGCAATCTACTTGCCTCAGCTTCCGTTTATGTTTATTTTTTATTTTATTTTATTTTTTTTCAGTTTTAAGCCGGCGTCAGGTTTGAACCCGCCACCTTCGGTATATGGGGCCAGCACCCTACTCCTTTGAGCCACAGGTGCCGCCCTTATTTTTATTTTTGAGACAGGATCTCTCTCTGTTGCCTGGGCTCAAGTCCAGTGGCATCAGCCTCCATCACAGCTACCTGAAACCCCTGGGCTCAAGTGATCCTCCTGCCTCAGCCTCCCAAGTAGCTGAGACTACAGGAACCTGCCACCATGCCTGGGTAGTTTTTGTAGTTTTTCTGTTTTTAGTAGAGACGGGGGCCTTGCTCTTGTTCAGGTGGGTCTTGAGCTCCTGAGCTCAAGGGGGATCCTGTCTCGGCCTGTGCCTCTCTCTTTTACAGGCTGCAGCAACTGTTTGAGGAGAGAATGGGGTGTAGTGACGGGTCTAGAGCTGAAGCCCAGGGTGGGACATCTGGGGGAAGGCATAAAGTTCCTCCCAGGATCATACTGTCCAGAAATATCCTCTGCCCTGCCCCACCCTAAGCCAGACTGAAATACTGGGCCTGGTCACTCCTCTCTCTGCCTGCGGAGTGAACCCTGCCTGCTGTGGAAGTGACTCTGGCTGGAAGGCCAGACTGGTGACCTGTGATATATCCTTGCTGCTCTAGCCAAGTGTCCTGGGAACATCTGTCCACCTGTCCTACAGAAGTTGTGCCCAGCCAGCCTGGTGAGTGCTGGGTGGGGCAGAGCCAGCTAGGTGGTGAAAGTCCAGCCAGGCTTCTGTCTGGAAATGTGGCCTAGGGCGCTCAGCTGCTGCCTGAGCTCCGCCCTCACTTCCAGGTGCCCTGACTGAGAGCACCTCTCTCACTCCCCTGATGGGCAGGGCTTACCTGGAGGGCTCTGGTTGGCACTGTCCCTCCCTTTCTAGCCCAAGTTTGCCAGGCTCCACCTGCCAGGGCCTCTGTCTGCTTTCTCAGGCTGGGGAGGAAGGGCTGCCCCTTAACAGGCAGGAAACAGGCCCAGGGAGCATAGTGAGCTTCTCAACCCTCTGCTGCCTCTAGGAATATGTCTCTGAATGGCTGCCTCATGCTGCCCCTTCTGCTTTGGGCTCCTGCCTGATGTGGAGCTGAGGGACTGTGGGGGTCTTGGGGGAAGGCAGGGCATATGTGAGCTCACCCCCGATGTTCCCTGGGGCTTCTTCCCTGGCTACCAGCAGGGTGAGTCAGCCAGTGATAGCTGAGGGTCTTCCATGACCCTTTCCTGTCTCCGCCCTGGCTACTGGAGGTCAGGGCTCCCAAACTGGCTGCCCTGGGAATTGACTTGTGTCCTAGTTCCCATGGAGGCCCCTTCCCAGCTGTTCCCGCACAGATGGTTGGCTCAGCTCCCACCTCCAGGCCAGCCTAGGCATCTCTGTGTCTTCCCTTCTGTCCCCACTGGTGTCTAGGTCTAGCTGTTTGCCCAGTCAGGGTCCTGGTGCTGTGGGCTGTCTGACCCCCCGCCCCAGGATGGGTGAGTTCAGCGAGAAGAAGGACACATGTGGCACTGTCTGCCTCAAGTACCTGCTCTTCACATACAACTGCTGCTTCTGGGTGAGGCGGGGACACTGGGCCTGCAGCCCCTACACCCATACCTCAGGCCTGGCTCAGATGTGGTGACTGGTGTGCACTGCTCACAGCTGGCTGGCCTGGCCGTCATGGCAGTGGGCATCTGGACGCTGGCCCTCAAGAGTGACTACATCAGCCTGCTGGCCTCGAGCACCTACCTGGCCATAGCCTACATCCTAGTGGTGGCTGGTGTTGTTGTCATGGTGACCGGTGTCCTGGGCTGCTGTGCCACCTTCAAGGAGCGGCGGAACCTACTGCGCCTGGTCAGCAGTGCCTGGTGGCACGGGGTGGGGGTGGCAGCATGGGGTGCCTAGGCAGCAGCTCCTGACTAGCTGCCTGGAGCTGATTGGGGCCCTAGGGGGGCTGATTGTGCACCTAGGGGTGTGGTCTTTCCCCACCAGCCCAGTCCTTCAGGTCCCTGTGTCCCAGCTGAGTCAATGGCAGGAAGACAGTTGCTCTCTGAGAAAGCATGAGAGAGTGTGGCAGCTTCCAGCCCCACCTGCTGCTTGGAGCCCTCAGACTGTAGCCACTTGGGGCCAGGTGGGGGCTGTGCTCGGGGGTGGCCAAGCACTGGGATTCCAAAGACAGGGCTATCTCTACCCCCAGTACTTCATCCTGTTGCTACTCATCTTTCTGCTGGAAGTCATTGCTGGAGTCCTGGCCTACGTCTACTATCAGCAGGTGAGGGTCTGGACAGGCCACATGGGGACTCAACATCCACTCATGACACTTCTACCCACACTGCTCCAGAGCTGACCATGGAGCCTGCAGGGGTAGATACCCTGCCTGCAGCAGCCAAACTGCCTACCTTAGGACTCACAGGGGCACACGTGTCCAGGGGCTCTGAAGACCTTGACTGCCCTTCCCTCGGTCACCCTGGTGACTCTCCCAGTCCCACCCAACCCCTTATGTTATTCTCTGACCCCAGCCTTTCCCTTCTGAGTCCTTCCTGGGCTGCTCTCCCCACCCCACTTTGGAGGGCCTTAGATTTGGAGCTGAGGTTCCCTGCACCCTACCCGCAGCTGAACACAGAACTCAAGGAAAACCTGAAGGACACCATGGTCAAGCAGTACCACCAGCCAGGCCATGAGGGTGTGACGAGTGCTGTAGACAAACTGCAGCAGGAGGTGAGTGGGTAGTGGTGGGAGGCCCACGTGCCCACCAAGGCCTCTTATACCTGTGGGAGCACAGTGGTGTGTGCAGGAAGGCTTAGCCTGTGCTGTGTTTCCACTGCAGTTCCACTGCTGTGGCAGCAACAACTCACAGGACTGGCGGGAGAGTGAATGGATCCGCTCAGGGGAAGCAGGTGGCCGAGTGGTCCCTGACAGTTGCTGTAAGACAGTAGTTGATGGGTGCGGACAGCGGGACCATGCCTCCAACATCTACAAGGTGGAGGTAGGTGGGCACCCTAGGGAGGGTCTGAGCTGGTTGGGGTTGGTACCTGAGTGCTAGGTGCTGCCCCCTGGGAAGAACCACCAGGGCCCCTTCAGCATCCCACCTCAACCTTGCCAGGGCGGCTGCATCACCAAGCTGGAGACCTTTATCCAGGAACACCTGCGGATCATCGGGGCTGTGGGCATTGGCATTGCCTGTGTGCAGGTGGGGAAAAACGAGGGCCTTGGAGGTGGACATGGGGGGCAGCTCGGCTCCTACTCACCGCCCTGGCTCTGTACACAGGTCTTTGGCATGATCTTCACGTGCTGCCTGTACAGGAGCCTGAAGCTGGAGCACTACTGACCTGCTTAGAGCTTGGCTGGGCTTCCCGATGTCCTGCTGCAGTTTCACCCCCAACTACTGAGTTCCAGGGGGCAGGAGTCCCCTGTGCCATCACTCCTACCTCTGGAAACCCCAATCCTAGAGGCGGCTTCACATGCCTTTCACTGCACACCAAAGTCCTGAGGCCTGAGGAGGCAGTGACCACCCTGTCCCTCAGGGCCCAGGTGGGGTGGGTCTGGACAATAACGCGTCCTCTCCCAAAGGTCACTTCTGTTGGGGGCTGACATGGGGTCTCATGGTGCTCCTCCAGTTAGTGGTCTGGACTGGACTCCCCAGACACATCCCTGTCTGGGGGTCAGAGGCAGGTGGGGAAGGGCCTTGCTGGATGGGGTGAGGCCCTTTGTGCCACTGGCTGGTCTTGTCCAGGCTCTTCAGGTGCCTTTTCCTGGAGCCACATGGCCCCCTGACATTTGGGGCAAACAGAGCACCCCTGACTCTTGGGCCTGTGTCTCCCACCAGACTCAGTCATACCTTACCTGGACTTTGCCTGCTCCTAATAGCCAGAGTCCCTGCCATCTTCCCACTGTTACCAGCCTTTAAAATACCCCACGTTCACATGTGCATTGCTGTCCCCATATCCCTGTGTGGGAGTTTGTTCACTGCTGTATCCCTTATTCCTGGAGTCACCTGTGCCACTTAACAGGTGCTCAATAAACCTGCTGTGGAGTGGATGGGTGCACCTACTACGCTGGTAACAGGTGGGTGTCGGGACAAAAAGCTGTGGAGTGGATGGGTGCACTTACTATGCTGACAACAGGTGGGTGTCAGGACAGAAAAGGGTGGGAGACAGGAGGGCTCATACCAGGGTCAGGTTGGCCAGTGTGGGCAGAGTACTCACAAGGAGGGGAGGGCCCATGGTAGGGATGGTGGAAAGATGCTATGGCCACAGTCCTTGGGGATGGGAAGAGTATGGCCTTGGACCTGCCAAGAGACAGCAAGGGCTCAGGGGTACATGGAGGAGACACCATGCCTTGTGCTAGCAGTATGGGGGTGGGGTAGAAGTGCCCTGAATCCTGTCCCTCAGGCTTATATACCCCCAGGCAGACCCCAGTCTCCCCCTAGAGAACCTCACAGCACACATCTGGGCAGACATCAGCACTGTAGGTACCCAAAAGAGCTGCTCTTTCTGCCCCCAGCTAGAACCCTTCTGCCTCTGCCAGGTGGAGGGTACTAGGTCCCATCTGCCCCGCAGCTTAGGATAACAATTCCTCCTCCCCAAGGTTCAGCCTGAGCTGGACAGGAGGACCCTGGGGCTCATCCTGGCCAGTTCACAGTATGTTAAGCCTGGTGTACTGGGTACCCAGATGGTGAAGCCTCTTCAGGGCCACCTTACTGGCCCAGTTTTAGGATCTTGGGGAACCATTCCCTGCCCTCTGCAAGGAGGTTGGTTCCTGCCTTGCCTGCTGGGCTGGATGCAGCCTGAAAGGTTCTGGGAGTAGGACCCTCAGGAGTCGGCAACTGGCCTGGGCAGCCATAACTGCAGCAGACACTGTTCAGGTTCCAGATCCAGTACTTTAGATTCTGAGAGAAGACATGAGAGCCCTGTGCTCAGCCTAAAGAACACCCAGAGCATGTGGGCAGGGATGCAGGGGCAGGATGCACTTGGCTGGCTGTGCCTTGGTTGGTCCATGGGCAAGCACACTCAAAAAGGAGACCACTCTTCAGGTTTGGAGTGGTTGCCTCACAGGTGGCACTGTCTCCTCCTGGGCAGTACCTAGCACCAGTCCCCACTCCAACAGCCAGGTAGGAGCAGGTGTGGAGAGGCCTCAGAGCCCCAAGTGGAAGGTGCCACTGGCAGCACCTCCTATGGGGCATTTGTGGAATAGGCAGCCCAAAGCCTGCAGGGGACAGTGACCAGCCAGCTGAGCATTCTGCCTACTGCCACAGGCTCTGTGACAGTGGGAGGGTGGGCCAGTTCTTGCCACTGACATCCTAGTAGGGGGATGGGACCAGGGAAGTGGAAGCAGAGGTCCCCAAGACAGGCCAGGCGGGACCCACCCCCAGAGAAAGGAGACACAGGGCCAGGAGGCAAAGGAACATGGACACAGGGCCCCGAGAAGGGCCTTCTGGTGGTTCCAAAAGACATTTACTGGATGTCCTCTCCAGGGTGGGGGATGCAGGCCCATGTGCTGTGGTGAGGCATTGCTCCCGGCTTCTTGACACCTCAGTTTAGAGAACCCTAAAATCACAGTGACTGCTCATGGTGAACACAGCAGGAGGGGTGGAATGGTGAGGGAGGGCTCCTGGTTCACTTCTCCAGAGGCGCATAGTTGAGTAGCTTCTCGATCAGGTCAACATGGGCTAGCAGCATGCGGCGGCAGCAGTAGCGCTTCAGGCCCAGGGCATCCAGGGCGTCCCTGTGTCAAGTGGTGGGGGGTGGTGTTGTTGGGTGGGGTTTATGTGGTCTCAGGTCTGCACAGGCCTGCAGCCAGCATCCAAGCCATCTCTGGGCAGCACTGCCTGCCCATCTCACCCCTTCTGGCAGGGGCAGGGTGGACAGAACCAGGGGACTAAGTTTTCCAGGTAACTCCAAGCAGGACTGAGGCCTGGCAGCACCATCCTGCTTGGAGTTACCTAGAAAACTTAAACTGAAACCAGCTACCTGGGATGGAGTCTGGTGGCCCCTGACTTGGGCCATGTTTACTTGCGTGCAATACATGAATATACACAAACATTTATTGCGAATCTATATGAAATAAAGTCATTTAAGGGAACTCAGAAGCCCAGGTCCACCAAGCTGCCAATTCCCTGACACCCCCATTCAGTGCAAACTTCCCAGGGACAGCTCTCCAGGTCCTGCAACTCAGCTGTTTTTCTTTTCTTTTTTTTGAGACAGAGCCTCAAGCTGTCCCCCTGGGTAGAGTGCCATGGCATCACAGCTCAGAGCAACCTCCAACTCCTAGGCTCAAGTGAGTCTCCTGCCTCTGCCTCCCAAGTAGCTGGGACCACAGGCGCCCACCACAATGCCTGGCTATTTTTTGGTTGCAGTCGTCATTGTTGTTTGGCGGGCCTGGGCTAGATTCAAACCCGCCACCTTAGGTGTATGTGGCTGGCGCCTTAGCCACTTGAGCCACAGGTGCTGAGCCTTCTTTTTTTTTTTGAGACAGAGTCTCCCTATGGTGTCAAGTGCACAGCAACCTCAAACTCTTGGGCTTGAGCGATTCTCTTGCCTCAGCCTCCCAAGTAGCTGGGACTACAGGCGCCCACCACAATGCCCAGCTAATTTTTGGTTGTAGTTGACATTGTTGTTTGGCAGGCCCGGGCTGGATTCAAATCCTACCCACTGAACCTATTCTCCCCCCCCCTTTTTTTTTTTTTTTTTTAATATTGAGACAGAGTCTCTGTGGCTCTGGGTAGAGTATCATGATGTCATAGCTCACAGCAACCTCAAACTCTTGGGCTTAAGCAATTCTCTTGCTTTAGCCTCCCAAGTAGCTGGGACTACAGGCACCTGCCACATGCCCAGCTATTTCTGTTGTTGTCGTTTAGCAGACCCAGGCTGGGTTCAAACCTGCCAGCCCTGGTGCGTGTGGCCGGTGTCCTAACCACTGCACTACAGGCACCGAGCCACCTCAGCTGCTTTCCATCCTACATGGGCTTCACCCTAGCAGTCCCCAGAACATGCAGGCAGTGTGTCCTGGCCAGCTCCACTCAGATGCTGCAAGATCGCCTCTCACCTCTGTTCCCCAAAGTCCTTGCAGGCAGCTGCTGCTCCCATTTCCCGAGCCCATCAGAAGCCTTAATTTCCCTCGTCCCTGATCCCAGTCACCCTTAAGGCCTCCAGAACATTCCCACACCAATGGTTCTAGTGTGGAGAGATGGCAGCATGAGAAAGGGGAGGCCAGATAGTGGCCCCCTGCCTGTGGGTCATTCTAGCAGCCTGCCCAGCCCACCTACATTCTTCCCTTGCATATGTGACACACTGACTGGCACACACGAGCCCCAGTGTTTCAAATGTGACCAAGACACAGCCATCCACAGATGGCCTAAGCGGAGGCTTAGGCACTCTGCCCCGCTGCAGAACTAACGGCTAACAGGAAAAGCCCGATTAACAGTGAGTGGGTGGTCAGAAGTTTGCCCTCCATCGCAAAGGACCCACAAGCTTTGCAGGACATGAGGTGGACCTTGTAGCAGGGACAGGAGGTCAGGGAGCAAGTGGACAGGGAGGAGGCTGAGGGCTACATCGTGGGAGAAGTGGTGCCTGACCCGATGGGATATCTCCACATCCCTAAGACGCCAGTAATTTGATGCCCACCTCCCCTTGTTCCCTCAGAGGTTGGGGGACGATGCTGTCCTGAGTAGGTCAGAACTTCGCTGGAGTTCAGGCCTGAGAGTCTAGCCATGAGTGCCCAGCCCGGTAGACCGGGTCTCCCACCCCCGCGACTCGGCCCACCCTGCAGGCCAGGACCTCCCCGCCATGCCCGGAGCCTCACCCCTCGGTGTACTCGGCCTGCAGCAGCCCCAGGTAGGCCTCCCACTTGTTCCCAACGATCTTGCCGCAGGTGAAACAGCGAACAGGTATAATCATGGCTGCGGCTCGGCGGCGCGTCTCACACTGAGACCCCGCAGTGCTACCACGCTACAGGCCCCGCCCAGGCGCGCCCACTGGCGCGGGGGAACGGCTCTGCCCCAGGCCCGGCGCCGGGAATCGTCTCTGCCCCAGACCAGGCCCAGACCCTTCTCCGCAGGTCTCTGCCCTGCGGACGATCGGGATCCACCACGACGAGCTTTCTTCGCGCGGACTGGGGTTCTGGGGCCTCCGTGTCCTCGGGAGAAGCAAACGGCAACCCCCGCTCGCCGCCTTAGTACGTCCTGGAGCTACGGCGTCGGAGAGGGGCCATCAGAGTGCGGCGGCAGCGGTTCGCCTTTCTCGTGTCCGCTTGACTGACAGCTGCGCGGCGGGAGCAGACGGCGCGGGCTGCTAGCGGCCCGCGGCTCGCAGGTAGGGTGCCGCTCTGGGTGCGCCCGGGGTCCTGCCGCCGCGGCGCCCAAGCCCATTCCGACTACACCAGGACGTGAGCCGGGGCGCGCGAGTTCAAGTCCCAAGCCGAGACACAGCAACAAGTGGGGGGCCGGGGCTGGAGGTGCTGCTATGCCGGCGGGCCGGGGAGGGAGGGGCTGTCGGAGGTCTTGTGGCTGCGGGCAGAGCTTCCTACCTCCCCTCCTAGCTGTGCCGGGAAGGAGGAGCCTCCGACTGAAGCCCCTGCCCGTGGAGTATGGGGGTCTCTGCCACCGAGTTTGGGCTGTTTCGATCTCGTCGCGTCCCGGCCCCGTGGGGCGCCACCTTGGATCCGGGCCGCACAATAAGATCCCCCAGGCCTGGTAGTTGCCCGCAGCCTCGATGGCAGGGTGAGGGCGGCGACTCCCCCCTAACCGCGCCCGCCTGGATTCGCCGCTGTCTGCAATCTTCCTAGCCGCTCCTTCCGGGAAGGGGAATGGGAAGGGTGCGGAGGATAGGGGTATTCAGGCGGTGAGATATGCGCAATTCTGGCGGGGCTGTGCTGGGCAGCTCACGGTCTGTCTGGGTCATCACACGCTCTAACGCACTTCTGAGGATGAGAAGATGGGTCACAGGAAGATGTCCAGGAGGACGTCCTGGAAGAAGTGGTTTTCGATCTTGGCACAGGGCACCCTTGGGCAAAGTCCTGGAGGCTGTACCTGCAGGGCCAGCTGAAAGGGAAGGGTCTGCTTCACCCTGGAGGTGATGGGACCACTGGGGACTTAAGAGACTGCGTGCTTGTGTCTCTGGAATAGGGAGGCATCTTGGCACAAGCACCTTCTTGCTGTGCCGGTGGGTGCCCCTGGATGGGAGGGCTGGGGATCAGTGTGCAGGAAGAGGCAGGGAAGTCTCCTTGGAGGAGGTGAGCTGTGGGCTGTGGGGGTGGATGTGTTGCACAGTGGCATCTTTGGGGGTTCAGGGGTGATTGGGTCTTGGAGCATTGGGTTGGGGCCTGTGTTGAGTCCTAGGCTTCAGCTAACTTCTTTCAGGGCAAATGCTGGTGTTTTGCCTTAATTCCAGGGGGAGGGGCATGGAGCTGGCCAGAGCCACTGCCCACCTGGGGTTTGTGTTCCCTCCTTGGCCTGGACCCTAGACAGCTTCCCCAGGGGCATTAGCCATCCCCCACCAGCCACGTGCAGAGACACGAGACAAGGCCACTTCCCTTCCCTGCTCCCTCCCCCTGGGCTGAGTGGACGCACATCCTGCCCTGGCCCAAAGGATAGGGCCTGTGGCTTGGGGTCAGATCCAGGCTCAGCTGCCCAGGCTGCTGGTGGCTGCGGAGGTGAGGTGAGACAGCAGGGGCGTGGGATTCAGGATGTCAGCAGGGTGAGCCCTGGGGAGTGGGTGGGGGCTGAAGGCTTCCTAGGGGAGGGGCCTTGGGCCTGTCCTGCCTGGTTCCTGCCAGGAGGAGTTGTTTACTCTGGGAGTCTTTGGGCAGTGAGCCTCCCTCCTAAAACCTGGCCCAGCCAAGTTGACATTCCTGGAATTCCTAGTGTGTAGGCTCCATGATTTCCCAGGGGGCCCCTAAGAACCTGAGGCTGCTCCTTCCTCAGCCCCTCTGGACCCCACACCACGTGTTCACAGAGCCCTTCACATGTGCATGGAGGCCCCTGGCTCTGTTGTGGCTCAGGCCTGCCCTTTGCCCCAATCAGGCTAGAATTGAGGACGCTGGGCAGCCTCAGATTTCAGCCCTGTCTCAGCCTTGGGTAGCCTGTCCCTGCTGCCATGTGTGTTAGGGGACAGGAGCAGGCTGGGGCCTGGGCCTGGGCCTCTGTGGGTGAGCAGGGGTAGTTGGGTATGCAGTGTCGGCAGAGACCTGGCTTCTGAGGGGGTTTCATGCAAATGAGGTGTCCGGCCGCCTATGACTGGGTAGGGAGAGAGAGAGTTTGCTTACATGTGGTTTGGAACCTGCTTGAAGGGGTCACTTCAGGGCAGGGGACAAGGGAAACCCCGGGTGAAGTTTCAGTTGCCCAGCCCCTCCCACCCTAGGAGTTGCCATGGAAACAGGCCACCCACAGGGGAGCGGCGGACAGTGGGGTTGGGCACTGAGCTGGGATTGGGAAGACCCTGCTTAGATTGCAGGTCTTGGATTGCAGCCTTAGTTTCCTCATCTGTAAAGCTCAGGTGGGACCAGAAGCTGGCCACCAAGAGGGTATGTGACCAGTGGCTGGGGGATTCTCCTGGGGATTCTCACCCACTCTGAGGGGTGCTGCAGCACACGTGGCTGAGCGCACACATGTGACACCTTCCTGGCGCAAACACCCTGGCACCACCTGCTGCAGCCCGGATGACACACATTTAGTCCAAGTGGCCTTAGAGACCTGGCATCATAAGCAGGGTCTTTCCAATTGTGGTGGAGGCTGAACTGGTCATAACCTAGTGACCCACATATCCAGTGGCATTTGGGCAGGTCACTCTCTGCCATCTCACTGCCTGGGCTGCCGTGTGTGCCCCTGAGACTGTTGTGCAGGGCTCCAGGTGGCATGGGTTAGGGTAGGGCTGCCCCTAGAGCCTGGGGTGGTGGGAAGGTGCCTCCCAAGGTCTGAATTGTGCCCCTTCCACCCCCACTGTCTCCATAGAGAAATACCTGCAGGTGCTGGGGAGGGACACGGGGAAGACACGGAGCTTGGAGTTGGCCTTGGTGGGACCTTGGTAGCCTCCTCTGGAGGGAGTGGGAAGGTTGGATGGGTATCTCCATCCTGCAGAGGCTCAGGCTTGAGTGGGAGGGGGGTGGTCTCACCTAGACTGCGTGTGCTTTTTGTGTGTGTGTGTGTGGGGGGCTGCTAGCCACCTGGGGCCTGGATGTTTTCAGCTCCTCACCCAGGATAGGGGCTGCCCTCCCTGCCTCTTGCTGGAGGACCAGGGTGAGCTATTTCCACTCTCTTCCATCCAAGCTGTCCCATCCTGGCTATAGGGACAGGCTCCAGTGGCAACTGCCCCCAGGCCATGGGGAGGTCCCTGTTCCAGTGGGACTTTGGTCTGGCCAGGTAGGTGTCTGTAGCCTTATTATGGCTCACATGCCCCCAGGCAGCCCAGGTGTCTTGGGGCCCTCTCTCTGCCAGGTTGGTGTTTGGAGCCTCTGGGTCCCCTCCTGTCCTGGGACAGCTAGAGTGTCACTGTACCCCCAAGGCTCCGAAGGGCTTGGTCTGAGGGGTGAGGCATTAGGGGTTGAGTTGGTATGGAGGAGAGTGATGGGTGCTTCGTTTAGCCTCCAAGTGACCTCCGCCCTCCACCGCAGTTCCCGGTGGTGACACAGGACAGTGCCTCAGTAGGGCTGGTGGCAGATGGGTGAGCCTTGTGGGTCAGCACCTATGGCCCCATGGGTCCTGAAATTGGACTAAAGAGAAGGGTAGGGTGGGGTTCAGGGTGTCCTGTGGGAAATGGACACACAGGCTGCTCTCAGGGTCTGGGACCCCCGTGTCTGTCTGTATGTGTCTGTGTGTGTCTGCGTGTTGCTGTACTATAAGCATATATCCCTGAACATGTGTGTTCTCTGCTGCCCCTTCTGCCCTGCAGGGACCTGGCTGGGGTGGGGGTTCTCTATCCCATCAGGGCCAACACTCCAGCACCTCCCTTGGCACAGCTGTGTGCTGAAGGTGGAAGGCAGGGTTCCATCTGGCCCATCTTCCCTTCCACAGAGTTTGGGCTTGCCTTGGCCATGCTGACCACTTGCCCAGCCTGCAGGGACACTGAGCACTACATGGCCCAGGTATGTCAGGACCAGGCTAGGCCAGACGGTGTGGTGGCATGGCATTGGGGCTACTTCTGAGTCTCATCCATGTATAGCCCAGGGCTGTGATAGTTAGACAGAGCATGTTTTGTTGGGGCACCCCCAGTGGGGGATGGGGACTCCTGTGGTTGAGGGACTGGACTTTGGGACCAAGGTGTTGGAGAAAGACCTTCCCCCTGCCTGCTGAGCTCTGACACATTGGCCTTACCTGGCTGCTTGTTGGATTTGGACAGTGGCTGTGAATTCTGGACTTGGTCGTAAGTCCTGGCACAAAGTGATCCCAGTCTTCACCCTGACTTGCCCTAGTTCCCTTGATGAATTTTCTGATTAATCTCAGGCAGGCTCATCTGCTCATGGGGTGATGTGTGCAGGCTTTTGTAGAGGGAGAGGGGCACAGGGGTCTTTTTTTTTTTGAGACAGAGCCTCAAAGCTGTCCCCTGGGTAGAGTGCCGTGGCATTACAGCTCACAGCAACCTCCAACTCCTGGGCTCAAGCGAGTCTCCTGCCTCAGCCTCCCAAGTAGCTGGGACCACTGGCGCCCGCCACAACGCCCAGCTATTTTTTGGTTGCAGCCATCATTGTTGTTTGGCGGGTCCGGGCTGGATTCAAACCCGCCACCTTAGGTGTACGTGGCTGGCGCCTTAGCCGGTTGAGCTATAGGCGCCGAGCCGGGCACAGGGGTCTTGGGGACACTGGGCTGCACCCAGGCACCAGGCTTAGTGCAAGAACCAGACCCCTCCCCCTTTGTCCCTACCTGCCTTGAAACCCAGGAGCACCTCTAGAAGAGCCTCGGCTGCCTGGGGTGCAGGAGAGCTCAGGGTCCATTCCTGCCTCACTACACTAGCAGTGTGACCCTACTCCCGCCTGGGAGTCCCATTGAGGGCACCTCCTGTACCCACCCAGTGGCTCCTGCTCCCTGCAGGAGGGCCCCCAGCCCAGCTGGCCTTCAAGGAGTATAAAGGTGATGCGGTGAGTGGCAGGCTTATTTAGTCACCACTGGAGGCCGAGTCTGTCTGACCCTGACTGCTGACCCCTGCCCTCACCATTGGGGTGAGGTTGCAGTGTGTTGTTTTGGTTCCAAGTATGGTCTGGCCTCTCTGAGGAAGGATACAGTGGGGCTTCTGCCATTGGCCCTTCCTCTCAGCCCTTGTGGCTCCTGCCCCACCTGTGTCTGTCCCCCACCCACCATGTGCAGCTGCCCCTCAGGAATGCCCAGGGGCTTAAGTGTCCACCCTTGGCTTGGGCACCTAGGGCCAGCTGAGTCAGGCCAGGAGGAAAGGGGCCAGAGCCTGATGGGGGGTGTTGCCAGAAGTTTCCAGGGGCCACCAGCACCATGTGTTTTCATGGCAGAGCTGTGATGGTCTCTCGGCCTGGGGGCCTGTCTGCTCCCTGCTTCTCTGATTGCCTCCTGGGACCCAGATCCGCCAGAGACCTCTAAGGGAAAGGACAAGGGAAGCCCCAAGTTGGCATGGAAGGGAAGGGGGCCTCCAAGTGGGCTTTGTGCACTGGGGGCTCCTGTCCAGCCCTAGTCCCCGGAGGGCAGCACCTGGGACCGCCTTAGGGGACATGACTGCATTTCTCTGCATCGCCACCAGGGAGAAGCAGAGGGCCAGCGCCCCTGAGCCCAGGTCCTCTGCCGGATCTACCGCCTCCCAAACTGCCCGCCGGTCCCGCGCTGGTTTACCTGCCTGTGGGCACACTAACCCCTTCTTGTCCCTCCTCTGTCCCTTTCCTCCTCCCTGTTCCTCCTCTTCCTTGTTCTTCCCTCCTTCCCCTCCCCATTTCTCTTCCCTCCTCCTTCTCCCTCCTCCTCCCTCTTCCTCCTCCTCTTCTTCTTCTTCTTCTTTTTTTTTTTTTTTTGATACAGAGTCTCCCTGCATTGCCCAAGCTGGAGTGCTGTAGTGTGATCATAGCTCACAGCAGCTTCAAACTCCTGGACCCAAGTGATCCTCCTGCCTCAGCCTCCCAAGTAGCTGGGAGTAGAGGTGCCCACCACCATGCCCAACTAATTTTTCTATTTTTAGTGGAGACAATGTCTCACTCTTGCTCAGTCTGCTCTCCTGGCTCAAGCAATCCTCTTGCCTTGGCCTCCATGTGCTGGGATTGCAGGTGTGATCCACCACTTCAGGCCCTCCTCTTCCTTTGGACTTCAGTTCCTGGGACTATCCCATGAGTGGGACACTCCCACTGGATGCCCTGGTGACTAGGAAGGCCTTTTGCCATGACCTCAGCCCAGGGTGTAGACCAAATCTATGTCTGCCAATCCCCTTCACCCAGGCCTGGGCCTCCCCTCTGCCTCTGGGCTGTAGATCAGGTGAGGGGAGTCTAGGCCACATGTTGCTGTCCCCTACACTGGGGGCCCTTCTTGCCCTGAGACGGGTAGTCTATGGGGACTGCTGGCAAGGCATCTGTCCCCCATCTTTGGTCGTAGGCTAGTGTGTGTCTGTGTGCAAACCATGAATGCAAGGTGCATGGGTATGTTTATATGTGTTTTGGGGGCGAGGTGAGGTCTGTTGAAGGTTGACTGTGGGCTGGACCACAGTGAAATTCTGGGTCCCTTGTTCAAAAATTACCAAGAATGGCTCGGCGCCTATAGCTCAACC
>NW_003852655.1:939658-968556 GCF_000181295.1 Otolemur garnettii | reverse complement strand
AGGCGCAGCCCGTCGCCGGAGAGCAAAGAACCAGACTTCGCGCGCGGCGGCCCCTTCCGCCGCTATAGCAGCCTGTATGGGTGCGCGGGCGCCGCAGATGCGGGGGGCGGCGGCCCCTTCTTTGGCCTGCACACCAGCGCTGGCCCCAAGGCAGCCCAGGCGCGCTACACGTCGCCCAAGGGCAACAAGTACGTGGTCTTCTACCTGGACCTCTCCTTTATCTTCCTCCTAGAGCTGAAGCGCTGCAGCATGGCGCGCGGCTGCCTCCAGGGCGTCAAGTACCTCATGTTCGCCTTCAACCTGCTCTTCTGGGTGAGTGCGGGGGGCGGGCGCGGGGAGCAGGGTCTGGGGGCCGGTGAAAACCCAGGCTCGCAGCTCCGGCTGGGGGCCCAGGCCATACCGACAAGTAGGGAAGGCTTCTGCTAGTATGGGTGTCCAGCCTGGCCTCTGCACTGGGGTGCCCTGTCCTCTCTCCCTTCTCTTGCTGCGCATGTGCGCGCTAGGTAAGGCCAGCCCGGGCACTGCGCCGCTGTCGAAGTCAGGGTTCGAGCGCCGGTGGTGGCCTGCTAGTGCCCTCCCGTCTGCCCGCTTCCCCCCGTGCACAGACTGCGTCCTTGCCTGACTACCGCCCTGCCTCTTTGCCGATCCAGGTCCCACCTCCCTAGGGGAGCCCGCTGCTCGGGAGCGGTCCGAATGGGGCCTCTCAGGGACACTGGGCCCCGCGAGCACCTGCGGGAAGGCGCCCCCCTCTCCCGCCTCCCTGGCTGAGGATCCTCTAACTTCTGCTGAGGCGGGTTGGGGTTTGCTCAGCCGTGGGGCAGGGGTGTCCCAGGGCCGCTGTGTGCTGGATGGGGCTGAGCTGAGGCAAATGGGAGAACAGTGCCCCTCCCTTTCCATAGCAGTAAATCTCACACCTGGCTGAGTTGGATCAAGCCAGACACTGAGAGGGAACTGGGCTGGAGTTGGGGGTGACCTCTGATTACCTGGGTCAGGCCTGGGGCTTTCCTGACTGACCTGGGGACCGCCTGGTGGAGAAATGATGCCAAGGTCATTCCATGTCTCTCTCCCACAGCTGGGAGCACAGGGGTGTGGCTTTACCTCCTGCCTGGGCTCTGGACTTCAGGCTGCTGCTCTCTTAATGTGGTCCTGTTCAGGCTGAGCTCAGGAACCTGGGGCCACCTTCCTGCTTCTTCCTTCCTGGGCCCTGGCTCTTCTCTTTCTAGCTTGAGGTAGCAGCTGGGGAGTCCTGGGAGAGACACTGCTTGTGGGGTGTAACCCAAGGAGGTTCCTGCCCCAGATGTCCACTCCAGAAAGGTCTGTTCTCTGATGAGTCCCAGAACCAGGCCCAGAGGGCACCCTGGAGGCTGTGGAGTGTGCAGTGGACGTGGGTGTGGGCTGGAGCCACAGCTGGGGCATGGGAAGACATGAATGTCCACTTGGTTGGTTGGCTGGCTACAGCAGGCACCAGGGTAGTTAGTGCTAAGGAGTTGGCAGGGTCAGCTACCCCATGCAGTGTGGGGGTGAGTGTTACTGGGATAGTGTGGACAGGGTAGGTGCCAGAATAACTGGGGGAACAGTTCTTGGTGGGGGCAGGTCCTGCTTCTCTCCCACCTGACTTCTTCAGTGACCCAGACACCTGCATTCAGGGAGAGGAGCCTGGCCTCACAGGGTCCCAGGTGAGCTCTTTCTGCCCCAGGAACCCTGAAGCAGCCTCCGTGCTCACTGTGGGCCAACCTGCTCTACCATCCTGCAGCCCTCCATCAGAAAAGAGCAAATCAGGAATCCCCTTGGGACCCCTTCCTGGGATGGCAAATCTAATTCCTTTTTATTACCTAGTCCAGCAAACTGCAGTCCCACTGCTGGCCCCATCCCACCCCAGCCTGGTGCCCACTGGAGGTCTGAGACCTAGGGGTCAGAGCAGGAAGATTTGCCCTGCCTGTGGGCCTACAAGAGCTTAAAGCTGCCATGTGGAGCACATGGCCGGGATATAGATGGGGGTCTTTGTGGAGATGACAGGCACTTCCACCTTTTCCTTGAGCCTCTGCCAGTGAGAAGGCTGCAGATGGGGTAGGGCTAGCACACCCCTTCCCCAAGATCTAGCTCCTTGGCTATAGTGGTGTCTGCCCCTCATAGGAAGGATTTTTGCCTCTCACTTTATCTCCCACTCATGGTGGGAGGCCAGGAGATGGAAGCCCATGTTGTTGCTTCAGTTTCCCCACTGGAGCTAACTGGCTGAACCCACGGGAGAGGGTTTCCACTCCCTGGATCTTGAGACCCCATTTGTCTGTCCTGATCCCACTCTACCGGGTCAGGTGCTGGGCCTCTGGGGTCACCCTGGCCAGTGTGGAGGGCAGCGGTGGGAGCTGGGTGGGGGTCTCGAGAGGAGTGGGCAAGTAGGATGTCAGCCTGCATGCAGGTGCCAAATTCTGGGGGAGGCTGTGGGGGTGGGGCTCCCAGGTGGTACAGTGGTCTTCTTTAGCTCCCTTGTGTCCACCTACCTGGTCAGGCTGCCCTGCGGCTGTGTTCTGCTGTCCCCCAGCCCCAGTCTGGCACCCACCCTCTCCTATCTCAGGACTCACCTTGAAGCCCCCATTCTCTGAAAGGCAGACCCTTCCCCAGTATCTCATGTGCCATCTGGCTTCCTGAGCATTTCTGGGCTGAGGCCGGACCCCCCATGCCCTTTGCTACAGGGCTGGGACCCTGGCTGAGGCCACAGACCCTGACTGGACCTGGGGTGGCCTCGGGCCTCCTTGGGGGCTGGGGGGAGGGGGTAGGTCCAGATGACTCCTGTGTATTGTATTTGATGGGATTCTCCAGCAGCATCCTTGGTGTGTCCTGGGAGGGTGGGGCTACTGGGGGGGGGGTCTGTACACAGCCTCCAGCCTTGCCTTGAGGGGGAGTTCCTAAGAGAGTGGGAGCCTGCAGGTGGCACATGCTGTGGTCCTGAATGTGGGGTGCCCACCCCCAGACCCACAGACGCCTGCCCTCCTTGGGCAAGCTAGATCCTCACTAGGTGGTGACAGCTCCCCTGGGAAGCCGCTGATGTCCCCCTTGGCATGCGGTAGTGTGCAGCCAGGTTAGGGCCAGGGCCCTGTGATGGGAGCCCTGTCCTTGTGGGGGGCCATAGCAGGGCCCATGAGTGGGGAGAGGTGAGGGTTAGGGCTGTGTAGCCCCTGGGACCCCCTTGCTCTCTGCCTCTGCCAATAAAGCTCTTACTGTAATGGAATTGTGGTCCCTGGGTCCCGAGGGAGGACAGAGGCTGCTCTTCCTGCCCTCCCTCCCTCCACCTGACAAGCATCTGGGTATTCTGGGTGGAGGTGGGCCGGGCTCCTCAGCAAGGTGAGACTGTTTCTGTAGCTCCCACATGGCTAGCTGTGAGCCGTGGAAGGGCTGTCCACTTTCCTGCTCAGGCCTTAACCAGAGCCTGACACTCTTGGGCTGGGTCCTGGCTGAACTAACCCCCCATACCACCCCACAGCAGGCATTGCTCACTTTTTCCCACCCCAGGACCAGGCCCTCTGCAAAGCCTAGCTGTCCCCTGATTGTGTGGTCTGGGCCTGTCTGGCTGACCGGGGTCAGGCCCTGGGCAAATCCTGCCCTCCTCAGGCCTCAGTGTCTGTTCTGTACCAGAGGTCTGTGCAGGGTCAGGGTTCCCAGACGCTGGCCCAGGATGGGAGGGGTACAGGTCCTACCTCAGCTGCCACCCAGTCTGCTGACTCCCAAGTGGGCAGAGGCCTGAGCTGGAGGAGACGCAGGGCCAGTCAGGTATGCAGGGCCCAAGCTCTTCCTCCCCTGCTCCCACCAGGAGGGAACTGAGGGACTGCCTTGGCTTGCCCTGCCAGGGCATCAACTACACTGGGGCTCTGCAGTTCCACGCCCATGCTTGTCCCCAGAGAGGGTCCTGGCAGTGCTGGGGCTTCTGCTCTGAGATCAATGCGGAGCTGCAGGGGGAAGGGCCTCTGGCCCTTGGCTTTCTCTCCCCTTTGATGAGCTAAGATGATGTTGGACAGGTAGGTATGCTCAGTCTGCCTACTACTGGGCTTTGGGCAGGGTACTCGGACATGACAGAGAAGGGGACCCTGAAGGCAGCCGAGGGCCCTGCATCCAGTTCCTGGGGCCTCTGGTACTGCCTTTGGCATCCTAGGTATCTTCAGTGGGAATGGCAGCAAACACAGAATGGTTCACTTCTGCAGAAGCCACATGTCTGCTCTTTGGGGAGATTGTGCTTTCTGATGGATTGAGGGTGGTGGCAGTTGGTGGAGGGGGGACCCTGCCTACCTAGCTATGAGCTCTAGGTGGCTGTGTTCACCCATTGACCCAGATGCAGCTCCATGGGGACTCTGTGGGTCCTTAGGGTCCAGCCTGCTGGCAGGGCAGGTGAGCCAGGCCCCTGTGTGGAGAGAACCTTATAGATGTGGAATAGGAGTGGAGGACTCTCTGTGGCAGGGATGTGACCTCAGCTGCTAAGAGCTGCAGGGGACAGGTGGAGAGGTCAGGAGATTCGTGTACAGGAAAGGGGAGTGCTCCTGGTGGACCCTGAGTCCCAGTTCCACCTGCCCACAGCAAGACCCTGGCCCCATTTCCTGGCCTGGCAGTGGCCCTTCCTCTCCTCTCCCAAGTGGCCTTGCCAAGGCCACAGTCTGTCCTCTGGATGCCCCTAGGCCCATCTAGCAAACTCCTACTCACCTTGCAGCAACTAGTTCTGCTGCCCTGGGAAGTGTGGCCTGCTGGCAAGGGCTGCTTTGTTCTCCTTGCCTTGGACTCTGGCCTCAGTGTGTCCTTGGTCAGTGGGGTGTTGGCAGTCTCCTCCTCTGGGAGTCTTGGGTGCACCTGGAAAGCCCTAGGGTCAGGGTGAGTGGACAGAAGATGGTGGTGTGAGCACATGGTACATGCTGTCCCCACCATGTCCCGTGTGTGCAGCAGCTCAGGGCTGGGCACAGCCGCTCACGCCTATAATCCCAGCACTCTGGGAGGCCAAGGAAGGACAGTCATTTGAGCCCAGTCTGAACAATGTAGTGAGACCCATTACTACACATATACAATAATTAGTTGGGCATGGTGGTACACACTCATAGTCCCAGTTCCTTGGGAGTCTGAAGCAAGAGAATTGCTTGAGCCCAGGAGTTAGAGGCCTGTGAGCTGTGATGATCCCCTGCATTCCAGCCTGGGTGACAGAGTAAGACCCTAGCTCTTACAAAAGAGGAGAAAAAAAGTCAATTGTACTAATTTTAAGTGGACAGGCTCATCATACCTTGTAATTAGCATACCAGCCAAGATGGGGGCATTTTCTCTGGACACAGACTTGTCCGTGTCCTCTGTGGGGACCTAGCCCTCCACCTTGTTCCAAAGACTTGGCCGTCTGCTCGGCCATCTGCCACACTAGCCCTGTGGCCAGAGGGGCAGTGGGCAGAGGGCCAGCTTGTACTGCCCTCTGAGCCTGGGGGTGCACATTCTATGGTCCCCACCCCAGCCTGAGGTCAACACCAAAATATACAGAAAGAGCATTAAGAGTGGGGGTTGGAGCAAAAGCGGGGTCGTGTAGGCAGGTGCTGCCACGTTAGGCTGGATGTGGGGGTCATGGCTGGCTCACTTGTGGACAGAGCCCATGGTCACTGCTGAAAGTCATGGTGAGCAAGTGCTGAATGGGGCTGGACTGACACCAGCTGGGGGACAGTCCCGCTCAACTGCTGGCTGGGGCCCAGATGTTCGGTGGGACACTGGTGGGGGTCCCAGCCCCCCAGCTGTTGCCACCTGGGCTGATGTGGCCAGGGAGGGAGTTCCTTGTCTCCAGGCTCAACACATTCCTCCTATCTTTAGATGTTCTGTCTGATAGGGCCATTTTGCCTTGCACTTTGAGGCAGTAATTTTCCTGCCAAAAAAAAAAAAGTTTTTTTTCTTTGAGACCAGAGCCTCAAGCTAGCTGTCGCCCTGGGTAGACTGCTGTGGCATCACAGCTCACAGCAACCTCCAACTCCTGGGCTCAAGTGATTTTCCTGGCTCTGCTTCTCAAGTAGCTGGGGCTACAGGCGCCTGCAACAATGCCTGGCTAATTTTTGACTGCAGCCATCATTGTTGTTTGGAGGGCCTGGGCTGGATTTGAACCTGCCAGCTCTGGTGTATGTGACTGGTGCCTTTGCTGTTTGAGCCACAGGCGCTGAGCCACCAAAATGTTTTAAAAGCTACATATACAGAAACATTTTCACAATCACAGGTCATTTCATTACCCACATGCGTGCATTCTTCAGGGCAGGTGCATCTGTGAGTGTGCAGTGTAGAGTCTGTGGGATGTGTCAGCACCAGGCAGCCTCAGGGGCTGGGAGAGTACCAGACGGCCTCAAGGCCAGGCCATGAGTATTGTGTGGCTGTGTTTGGCAGTGGCATCTGATGACAGTGGGGTGGAACTGAGGATGTTTCCTGGACTGCTCATTAAGGAAGTGAGTTCCAGGTGGCACCTGTGGCTCAAGAAGTAGGGTGCTGGCCCCATATGCCGAGGGTGGTGGGTTCAAACCTGGCCCCAGCCAAAAAACTGCAAAAAAAAAAAAAAAAAAAAAGGGAAGTGAGTTCCAACTGGGCCCAGTGCTCACCCCTGTGATCCCAGCACTCTGGGAGGCTGAGGCAGGTATATTTCAAGAGCTCAGGAGTTCCAGGCCACCCTGAGCAAGAGCAAGGCCCTGTCTCTACAAAAATTAGAAATATTAGCCGGGCATCATGGCAGGCACCTCTAGTCCTAGATATTCAGGAGGCTGAGGTAGGAGGATTGCTTGAGCCCAGGAGTTTGAAGTTGATGTGAACGATGAGCCAGGGTGACAGACAGACTGAGACTCAAAAAACAGGAAATGAGTTCTCACCAGTGCAGGAGTAGTTATGGAAGTGGAAGGAGCTTGGAGGTGTAGGAGAATAGGACATTCGTTTCCCCATCCAGCCATGGTGCCACCTTTTTTATTTTTCTTTTTTTTTTTTTAGATAGAGCCCTGGGTAGAGTGTCCTGGTACATCATAGCTCACAGCAACCTCAAACTCCTGGGCTCAAGTGATCCTCCTGCCTCCGCTTCCTGTGGACCACAGGTGTGCACCACAATGCCTGGCTAGTTTTTTTTATGTATTATTATTATTATTTTAGTAGAGATGGGGTCTTACTTTTGCCCAGACTGGTCTTGAACTGAGTTCAAGGGATCCCCCACTTCAGCCTCCCAGAGTGCTGGGATTATAGGTGTGAGCCACTGTACCTGGCTCACCAGCCACTTTGCATGCTGTCTTCCCCAAGCCCTTCATGCATCCCCCGTGGGGTGAGGGGAGCTCAGAATGGTTCACTTTTCTGCTGACATGAGTGGTCCACTGTCCTTGGAAGGTAGAGGTGGATGGCGCAGGCAGTCTAGGTTTTAAATGACACTTTTCTCTGTGGCACCAGCACCTCTTCTGCTCAGGGGCCTGTCATCACCTGACCTGGGTGTTTAGCCCCAAGGTGTGAAGGCAGGACATGTTCTGAGCTGGGCACTGTGCCTGGGGTCAGCCATTTCCCAGGTCTCTATGGTGGGGCAGGCACAGAGCTGGCAGAGAGGCCACCTCACCCTCCCACTCATCTTCCTGGGGCAGCAACAGGGCAGGGCCGTGCCTGTGTCCTGACTGCCCCTTCATTCCCCCAAGTCACCTCTCAACCCTGGATGACTCCCTGAGACCTGGGCACCACTGGAGGCCCTGGGGAGCCCCTTGTCTCTTTGTGGCAGGACATGTCTGGTGGGAGGACTGAGCCATTGCCTGTTTAGGCCTCTCCTTACCCAGGGGGATTGTGTCACTGTCCCAAAGACCAGATGGGGATGCCCAGAGCACTGCCAGGCCCAGCTTCATCCCCACCAGCACCTGCCTGTTGTCAGCACTGTGTGTGTCCTATGTCAGGGCCCTGGTCCTACAGGAAGGAGGGCATCTCTGTAGAGCTGGGAGACCCTTGCCCCACCGTGGAACCATGCCCCAAGTATCCAGCTCTGCTGATGAGGAGAGACCCTTTAATCAGGCCCTCGCCTGTCCCTGGTTCTCAAACTTGGGCTCATCCACACCCAGCTTGCACACCCAGCCCATCCCTCCCCAGGCCACTGTCGTCAGCCTGTGCTTATTCCCAGTACAACTCCTTCCAGGTCTCCTGGGTCTGCCCCAGAAGTAGCCTCCCCAAATGCCCCTCAGGCTGGGTGCTGTGCCGAGGCCTCCTGGCAGCCACCAGGGCAGTGCAGGCAGAGCAGGGGTGCATTAGCCCCTGCAGTAGGATGCCCTCCATGCCTGGGCCTCACCCAGCCAAGTCTCCTGGCTCCCCTGTGTCCTGGGTGTCTCAGCTCCACAAAGCTCCCCAGGACAGGTCCTGGGCTGTAGCTCCAGCTAAGCAGAGGGGACAGAGCCTGTGGTCATCCAGGCTGCACAGCTGGAGGATTTCCCTGCTCTACAGGGTTTGTCCCTGAAGGGCCCCTGACACCAGTAGAGGCCTGGGCCCCATTCTAGGCACCTGTGGCTGCTCTACCCCTCGGGCAAGGAGCCTCACCATCTTGGTCCTGCCAGCCTTCTCCCAAGTCCCCTGGTGAGGAAGCTGTAGCTGCAACCCCGCCCTGGGCCAATATGCGGATGGGAGGGGTGTGTCAATGTGCACCTGGCCTGGGGCAGGGGTCTCAGTCTCAGGGCCCACTGGACCTTTTTCAGTCTGGGGGTCCTTGTCTAGGACAAGGGCCTGGGCCTGGTCTGGCTGGGATGGGGGGCTGCTTGTGGCCTGTCTACTAGCCCTTGTTTCTTTGGTTTTTTGAGACAGTCTCATTATGTTGCTTTTGGTAGAGTACCATAGTGTCACAGCTCACAGCAACCTCAAATTCTTGGGCTCAAGTGATTCTCTTGCCTCAGCCTCCCAAGTAGCTGGGACTACAGGCGTCCACCACAACGCCCGGCTATTTTTGGTTGCAGTTGTCATTGTTGTTTAGCTGGTCCAGGCCAGGTTCAAACCTGCCAGGTGGCTGGCGCCATAACCACTGAACTACAGGTGCCAAGCTGTAGTCCTCGTTTCTTTGGAGGCTTTTGTAGGGTGATGTGGGGCTTATAGTATAGCCCTGAGTGGATGCCATTTCTTCCAGTCCAGTGGGCTCCACAGGGCCCAGGGCTGCCCCCCTAGGGCTGGAACACATCTTTTTGTTTCATCCTGGAGGCTGAGGGCTGGGGGTCAGCCCTGCTCCTCCACACTGGATGTCCCATCACAGGCTGAGAGCCCTCAGATCCACCATGCCCTCCCCTTCTCCTACCACTCTCATTTTCACTGATTTTCGCCACAATAGGACAATTGGGAAACAAGAAAGGCTTGGGTCACAGACAGGGAGGAGCCCATGGGAGGCAGCTGTGGGCAAATGCCCCAGTTTAGACTATCCTCTGTCCCATAGGCACTCACAGCACTGTGAGGAGCTCTTATTAACTATAAGCAGAAGCCTGAGGGGATCAGGGTTCCCTTGCCTAGGATGACAGGTGGTGGGGGGATGGCATGGCAGTTGGACCACCCACCAAGAAGCCTGGTTTGGGAATGAGGATACATGGGCAGCAGACTGCAGGGCCTGAGGTGTCTAGTGGGGAGCCTGCTTCAGCAAGCCCAGACTTGGGGCAGGCTAGGTCATGGGGACCCAGGCAGCAGGGTGGATAGACACATGTTGGAGGGAATAGTATTCCAGGAAGACACTGGGACCCCCTCCCAGGCTGCCTTAGTCTCAGGGTCATCTCAGTTGGAGGCACCAGCCCAGGTGTTGTGAAGACTGGGGAGCAGAGGGGTGCCCAGGTCTGGTGACTCCATAAGGTTCCTGCCCTGGGAGGCCAGCAGGGCATGCGAGGGTGCTACAGGGATTTTGTGGGGTTCTGGGTGGTTTGGGCTCTAGCTGAGGGATGGTGGGCTCTGCCAGGGTGTGGTGCTTATGACTACACCTCATGCTACCTCTTTCCCCTGCCGGGGTCCCAGCTGGGAGGCTGTGGTGTTCTGGGCGTTGGCATCTGGCTGGCCGCCACACAGGGGAACTTCGCCACGCTGTCCTCCTCCTTCCCGTCTTTGTCGGCTGCCAACCTGCTCATTGTCACCGGCGCCTTCGTCATGGCCATAGGCTTTGTGGGCTGCATTGGGGCCATCAAGGAGAACAAGTGCCTCCTACTCACCGTGAGTGCCAGTGGGGACTGTGCGGGCGTTGGAGGGCAATGTGGGGTGCTCCAGCGGCTCCCCAGGCTGCTGAGGTCTACCTGACATATGGACCCACCTCTGGGGCCTGACCTGAGGGACAGGAGTACCAGACCAGGCTGGGGGCTGCTCCCTGAAGAGACTGTGTATAGCCTGGTGGGGGCCTTCCTGATGGGGTATACCCTGTACATGTGGGCACTCACACACAGCTTTCTCCAGGCTTGCCCCTGACCACCCCCACCCCTATCCTGGGTGAACCTGGCCCCTTGGAGTCCCTAGACCCTCTGCTGAGAGCCCTACTTCCCCCATCTAGGCCTCAGAGATGGATGTGTGGGCATGATGTTTTCTTTCCTCAGAAATGTTAATCACAGATATTTAGAAAGGACAGGAGTCTTGGAGGAGAAACTTTAGGGATTTATGAATGAGTCCAGCATTGTCCTCGGTGCAGGGGGGACACTTGCTGAGGTCCAAGGTCATGAGGCTGCAAAGGGTCCTTTTGTCTGAGGGGCCCTCAGATCTCCTAGCCTGGTGGAGACAGCCTCTCCTTGCCCCCATTTGGGTCAGGCTTCCCAGGAGGCCAGCATTCAGGGAACACTCCCAGTTGGGGCTAGGGTTCTGGTGGGTGTGGGAGTGGGGACACAGTATAGTGGGGTCTGCAGCAACCCTATGGGGGCTTGGCACTCCTCAGATAGTTAAGGAACCTGCAATGTGTGGCCCCAACAGAAGCCTGGCACCCTTTGCCCAGGGCTGACTTGTCTGAACAGAGACTGGAGGGGAGCAGGACAGGACAGTGACCACTCCCTGGCTCAGTCCTACTCACCCCAACCCTGTTTATGCCTCCTTGCTTTTGGGAGTGCCAGTGGCCTACACAGAGAAACAGGCTGGGAAGCCTGTCTCCACCCACTCAGTTGGCCAGGGCTGCAGGGCTGGTGTAGGACTGTGTCTTGCTATGTTGGGGCTGCTGGGAGGGTGGAGGCTTCCTGTAGCTGTCTTAGTTCCCCCAACCTCAGTCTTGCCTGACAGGCCATTGGGCACCCTAGCTGCCCTGAAGGGGATGACTTGAGAGTTGGGGGACCACTGCAGTCTAGCCCCTGCTGGGTCCCCTTCCACCATACAGATGCCCAGCGTGCACAGGGTACAGGCACTGGAGTGCTCACAGGCCCCTGGAGGGGCGATGTTTGGGTGCATTTCAAATGTCCCAGCTGAGGCATCCTGAAGGCAGCTGATGGGACTGGGGAGGATTGGGGCCTCAGGAATGTGGACTTGTCCCCACTTGACTATATCTGGGTCAGTCTGAGGGGGTGGAGGGACCCAGCCCAGGTCCACAGAAGACTGAGGGTTCCAGGCATGGTGGGGGTGGCGTGGGGTCCCCTGGTGCAGGGACCTGGCTGGGGTTTCTGGCAGCACCAGGTGTCTAGGAGTTTTGGCCTGGCCCTTAGCATACTGTTAGGCTTGAGGTGGCAGTGTCTGGGTCACCAAGGCCCTGCCCCTCTGGCAGTTCTTCGTGATGCTGCTGCTCGTATTCCTACTGGAGGCCACCATCGCTATTCTCTTCTTTGCCTACACTGACAAGGTAAGGCTGCTTGTCCCCACCCTTACCCCCGCCCCGGGTGGGGCTGCATCCTGGCACCTGTACCTCCCACTGGGGCCAGGACGTGGGACTGGATTCACCCACCTCCTCCGGAGGCCAGGCCTTGGGTGTCCCTGGCAGCCCCGGGGGCTTGCTTGTAGCTTCACTCAGCTGGGCTGCCCCCACTGCATCTCACCTGTAGTTCTGACAGGAGGCAGCCTGTCCCCCATTCTCACTGGCAAGGGCTGTTTACTCATGTTGTAGACTCTGCTCATGAACCAGGGCTGCTGCTTGTCCATCACACTGTCCATCTGGCCACAGGGAGCTGCTCTGGCCTGCTGAAGCACCCAAATGTGCCATCAGCAGGCTTTCCCCTTGGCACATCTCCTGACTTGCTGGCCCCTCAGGGTGCTCCGACTCCCCCTGTGCCCTCCCTGCCTGGGGCCCACTCCTGCACTTCTCCAAGGGCCTAGGGTCTTCTATGGTGCTGGAGACCCCTGGGTGTTGTAACTTCTGGGCTTCAGCTCACAGCAGGGACATGTCTTTACTAATAAGTGGATGCATGTATACCTGCTCCCCGCCATCCTTGTTCTCCAGGGAGGACACTGGCAGTGGCAGGGAGGTGGCATCTGGGACAGGAGGCTTGGGCTGTATCCTCAGCTTGGGCAGGATAAGGATGCTGGTGGAGATGGGGTGACTTAAGGATGTGGCATGGTGGGGCATGGGTGGGGTTGGCATGGGGATTGGGATGAGGGAGGAAACATAGTGAGGGGCCCTGCTGTCCCTGCCACATCCCCAGATTGACAGGTACGCCCAGCGAGACCTGAAGAAGGGCCTGCACCTGTATGGCACGCAGGGCAACGTGGGCCTGACCAATGCCTGGAGCATCATTCAGACCGATGTGAGGCCAGGGCAGGTCTGGGAAGGGGCAGGACAAGTGTGTCCCCATTGTGCCCAACACCAGGCTTGTGCTTGCCCCCCAGTTCCGCTGTTGTGGCGTCTCCAACTACACTGACTGGTTCGAGGTGTACAATGCCACGCGTGTGCCTGACTCCTGCTGCCTGGAGTTCAGCGAGAGCTGCGGGCTGCATGCTCCTGGCACCTGGTGGAAAGCGGTGAGTGGGACCCCCACCCCAGGGGACTGTGGGCCTGGAGGGTGGGTGCTGCTGCCCAGGTGACATGGCTCTCCTGCAGCCCTGCTATGAAACAGTGAAGATGTGGCTTCAGGAGAACCTGCTGGCTGTAGGCGTCTTTGGGCTGTGCACTGCACTGGTGCAGGTATGAACATCCGTCTGAGCCCAGGGGATAATCAGAGACAGACAGGTGGCCTTATGCTCCCAGGACAGAGCACAGCTGTTTCCGGGCAGACAGAGGCAAGGGTGGGGGACAGAGGCTGGAGCTGTGCTGACTGGTGGTCCCAGCACTGTCCAGGGAACAGTGTGGGCAGTAGCCCAGGCCCTGGTGCCCATGGCCTCTACCTCCTGGCTTCATAGCCTCCCTGAAGTCCTGAGTGTCAGCACTGTCAAGAGCTTGAGGCCCAGTGGTATCAGACCTGCCCTCTCAGGGCAGCCTGTCCCATGCCTGGGGTGCACAGACAAGTGTGGGCCATAGCCAAGTCACAGCTGAGACAAATGGGCACAGCAGGATGGGCCACTGAGGGCCTTGGGTCATGTGGGAAGGGAGGCGAGTGAGCAGGAAAGGGGCACCCAAGGGCTGAGCTCTGGGAGGTTCAGAGGCAGTGGCTCTGATAGGCCAAATTGAGGGGTCAGGAAACGCCAGAGCTCTGCCTACTATGTCCTGTGCCCAAG
This sequence comes from Otolemur garnettii, assembly GCF_000181295.1. NCBI lineage: Eukaryota > Metazoa > Chordata > Mammalia > Primates > Galagidae > Otolemur > Otolemur garnettii. Next base: position 955,005 of record NW_003852655.1, on the reverse strand, counting down.
TGGGTCTGGGCTAGGGCATCTGCTGAGGGCAGGGTATGTGCTGGACAGGGCTCTGGGCCTGGGGAGAGTGCCTATGGCATCCTGAGCAGCCCCGCCCTCTTCCTGTCCCCACAGATTTTGGGCCTGACCTTTGCCATGACCATGTACTGCCAGGTGGTCAAGGCAGACACCTACTGCACATAGGCCGCCTACCATGCCTGCTTCTCTGCCAAAGGCCACCGCCTGCCAGGAGATGGCCACACTTAACACCCACCTTTCCCAACATGATTTGGTGCTGCATTCAGGGCTGGGCACAGGGGAGGGGAGGAGCAGCCCAGTATGGCTGTGGTACCCAGGGCTGGGGGCAGGAGGGGTTTCCGGCATTTTTATATCTGTGTAGTCTCCAGAGCAGTGTTCACACGGGGGGGTGGAGGGGCCAAGGGCCAGGTCTCAGCTGAGACTAACCACTGGTGCTGGTGCCCCAGGCAGGGTGCAGGCCCTGTCATCCACCTTCTAGCGGGCACAAGGGGTCCAGTATATCTTAATAAAGTGCGTGAGCAGCAACCCCAGTGTATGTCCCTGGTCTCCTCCCTGAGGTGCTGGCTATGTGGCTGTGAACACTCCCACCAATGCAGCCTGGGACTTGTGGGGTTGACTGCAGAGGATGAAGCCACAGACCTCCAGTCTGAAGGAAAGGCCTTGTAGAAGCCCTAGGAAGTGGTACAGAAGCCCCAGGGGACATTCCTGAGCATCCTCACCACCCATTCCCTGTCTGAGCACTGCCTCCCTCCATCTTATCCCTTTCCAGGGTGTCCTCTCACCCCATGATCTCCACCCCTCTTTTATTCCTAGGAGCTCTGATGTGGGCTGGCAGGAGCAAAGCAATTGTCATGCAGTTAGAGAAATGGTCAAAATGCATCAAACTATGGGCAGCGCCTGTGGCTCAAGAAGTAGGGTGCTGGCCTCATATGCCAAGGGTGGTGGGTTCAAACCCAGCCCTGGCCAAAAAAAAGAAAAAAAAATGCGTCAAATTATCTCAAAGTCAGAATTCTTGTAACCAGAGTGAGGAGGGCTGCGGTGGAGACCGCGGCTATAGGGATGGCAGCTGGAGGCCCAGGCTGGGGCATGGCCCTCCTGGGAGCCTCATTAGCTGTGGGGTACACATGATTTCTCCACAATGCACCCCACAATCTCCATTTCCAGCTCACTCCTACCACCTCCAGTGTCACTGGCTTGTGTGGCACGTCCACCCCGCTGCACTAAGCACCGACTTGGCTGAGGGGACATGAGCAGATTGCCCAAGTGCCTGGCCCAGAGCTGGGGCCATCCATTCCACTTTTTTTTTTTTTTTTTTTTAAACAGAGCCTCAAGCTGTCCCCCTGGGTAGAGAGAGTGCCGTGGCATCACAGCTCACAGCAACCTCCAACAACTCCTGGGCTCAAGCGAGTCTCCTGCCTCAGCCTCCCAAGTAGCTGGGACCACAGGTGCCCGCCACAACGCCCGGCTATGTTTTTGGTTGCAGCCATCATTGTTGTTTTGGCGGGCCTGGGCTGGATTGGAACCCACCACCTTAGGTGTATTTGGCTGGCACCTTAGCCACTTGAGCCACAGGCACCAAGCCCATCCCTCCCACTTCTTTACCAGACCCCCATGTCCTGGCTCTCAGTTCTGAGCTCAATTCCTGTCATGATCTGAACTGATTCCAGCCCATCTGAGGTGTACGACCCCACTGTCCACCTCCATAACACCCTCAGTAGTCAGAGGGACAACACTGGTAGACTGGGCACTCCCACCTGGAGTCTCTTATGCCCCACAGTAGGCTCTACCCAGGATCCCTGCCTGGGACATGTATCCGCCTGTGCTCTGGGGTCTCTGATGGAGCACCCAATTTAGCTCACTGACCCTGGACTTGTGGCCAGCACTGCTGTAAGCCCATGTGTGGGTGGTGAGTGCAGGGCTCCCAGACCCCTGCCCTCCCTACTTGCCTGGGTCTTTGAAGCTAGGGAGGGGGCTGAGAGGTTCTGGCTTCTAGCCAGACTGACTGGCCAGCCAGTGTGGGTCAGTGTGCTTTGGAGAGCTCAGCCCAAGGAGCCCCTCTATGGCCCCATAGAGCTGCTGGTACCCTGGCCTCAGCCTCACCCCTCTAAGTACCACATATGTGCCCATGGCACCTGAGCACGTGGTTTCTAATGAGCTGGGTGGTGTGAGACAGCCTCCTGCCCTGCTGTCCTGTTTAGGCCAGCTCCCCAGATCTGGAGGGATACCCATTTTCCAGAATCAGCAGAGGCAGGGCAGTGCCTGAGACCCCTCTGATGTTGGGATGGGGTGGTTGGCTGAGTCTGTCTGTCCCACGGCTCCCTGCCTCACCATCTTGAACACCTGGCCTGCAGGCCGCCCTGGAACTGGGTGGTCCAGGGCTGCCCCCTAGCTGGAGCTGGGCAGAATGCAGCTAGTCTGTGTTCTGAGGCTGGTTTGTGCTGTGGCCCACCTGGTGCCAGGGTAGACCTCCCAGCTATACTAGGAGCAGCTCCCCTGGCTGAGCAATCCTGACAAGGGGTTTATTCATGAACCCAGGAATATACATCTGCCCCTTAAGACCCTCCTCCAGTCCCAAACCCATAATTGGGGGATACAAGATCCCCATGCCCCAAGACCCTCAGCCCCAAGGGCTTCACGGAAGCTACAAAGCTCAGGGCGATCCTGTTCAAGTCTGGCTGGCTTGCGTGGGGTGGTTCCCAGGCCCTTGACCAGTGATTTGAGGATTCGCTTGTATGGGGCCAGTGGAGTAAGAACATCCACTGGCACTGACTGCCTGGGAGGAGCAAGGGATCTCTTGCCTCAAAAATCCCCAGACACCTCCCTGACGTCTAGGCCAGACCTGGGCCTGTTGCACTGCGGGGTAGGTGGAGCCAGCCAGCCATCAGCTGTAGAGGGCATGCAGTCTGTCCAAGCCAGCCCATAGGTCCCTCACTATGTTCCACGTGTGGCCGGGCCAGCATGGGGGGGTCATGCCATCTGAGGTGGCAGAGCTAAGCTGGGGTCTAGGGCCAGAGTTTGAAGGGGGTGGGGCCAGCTCTTTTGAGCCCCAGTGTCCAGGCCCCTCCACCATGGGCTTGGTGTGGACATTGGCATGACTGCTACAGGCATCAGTCTCCTGTGCATACATGTGCCCATGGTAGGCCAGATGTAACACAGTGGGTGGGGCAGGCCCTCAGCTCTGCCATCACCAGGCCCTGGAGTCCAGGTGTGGGTGGGTCTAGGATTGTTCTGGAGCTTCCAAACCCACATCCACCCTAGCTGGGAGAGGCCTGAGCCAAGCTGCTCTGGGATGTGGGCTGTGGTCCTGCCCACCCAGCTGACCGGGTGCCTGCTCAGCCAAGACTCTTCCCCAAACAGTGCACAGGGCAACACCCCTGTGTGAGGGGGGGCCATCAGGTGGCACAGGACCTCACTGAGGACCGCAGAAGACGCGTCTCAGTGACAGGCCTATATTTCACATTGGGCAGTCACTCCAAGGGTTAGAAGTTGTGTCCGCCTGGAGGTTGTGCTGCATGGTCTAGAGCAGGTCGTAGAAGTAGTCCAGGCCCTGGCCCAGCTCCCAGATGGAGACCCCGACGCCCAGCTCCCTGGCCAGCTCCAGTCGCACCTGCAGAGACTGTGGGTGGACAGAGGTGTGGGCCTCACCCCCAACACACCTGGGAACTATCCCGCAGGCCACAGGGGCAGTATGGCCTGGACTCCAAGAGCGGCAGACCAGACTTGGCCGACTGCCACTGCCTCCCACAAAGGGAGAAAGAAGGTCACTGTGAGGTAGGAGGCTGCTGTGTCACCAAATCTGGTCACACCACTACACCCTGTGAAGCATAGTGGGCAGCAAAGCACATACCTTCAGAGATGGGTAGAAAACCACATGCCTCCCGCCGCGGCTCCTGAAAGACAAATGGGGCCATCTATTGTCTCTGGGTACCCCAGCCCTTCCCTATCCTGGTCAATGTCAAGAGGTCTGTGCCCCACACCACCCTAGGGCCACCTCCCTGCAGGCCGGGTGGGCCAGCTACACCCCAACACTCACTTCTTATACTCAAAGAAGTGCTCCGAGGCCTGGCTGTCCCACACAATCCGTGGCCTGTGGTCCTTCAGGGTCTGGATGTACCTGGAGAAAGCATGTGGGTATAGGAGCCCGCTGTCCTTCAGCCCCTCTGGAGGCTGTATGGGGGCATCAGGTCTCCAGAATTGTTGTCCCCAGTGGTCTACGGATGCCAGTGACACTCCGTGCTCTGTGTCATGGAGCGAGGGGAGGGCGGGGTATTGGCCAAAGCCCCTCCTGCACATGTGAACTCTGTATTCAAGGACACCCCAGAAAACACCTTTCTCTAAGAGACTCATTTGTACTGTTCTGCAGAATGACACTGGCCCTGGAGGGGGGGTGCTCACCCTTTTAAGCTGCTGGACATAGGTTCCACACTCTGCCCAGAGCTTGGGTACAAGGACAGCAAGACAGACCTCAGGCTGCTGGCCTGGCTGCAGGTCCTGGGCTGAGGGGCAGTGTCTCCTTCTGGGCCCAGCCAGGGGCTGGGTTTGATCTGTCAAAAATGGCCACCATTGGCCGGTGCCTGTGGTCAAAGGAGTAGGGCGCCAGCCCCATATAGGAGGTGGTAGGTTCAAACCCGGCTCCAGCCAAAAACAGTTTAAAAAAAAAAAAAAAAGGCCACCATTCCCAGGGCTGTAGCTGGTCCTTCCTGAGCACGAGGTGGGGGGAAGTGCAAGAACCACCCCTCCACCTGCACAGAGCACAGGTGCAGTCCCCAAGTGCTGGGGCCAGGACTTGGCTTATCAGAGCTTGCGGGGTACCCCAAGTGCGTGTCACCATCTCCCATTCCCAGGACCCTATGGACCACAGCCACCAGCAGGAGATGATTCTGGAAGCTTCTTATCGCTATAGACAGGAGTCTGCAGGTGGAGGTACCTCCCTAGCAGGCAGCTTATGAGTGGATACAATCAGTACCTGCCATGCCGGACAGTGCCTGCAGGGTGCATGTAGCCACAGCCTGAAGGGGGCAGTACAGCAGGCCTGCAGCCTGGGCTTCTAAGGAGGGAGGATGGGCAGTGGGCAGCTGCAGGGCCTAAGGGAAATTAGGCTAGACAATGCAGCCCTCCCTGGGCCCCTGACCTTGAGGTGTGGAACATCTCAGGCTCCCAGAACAAGACAGAGGCCCACCGACACCTGGGGCCTCCTCCAGCCTAGAGCAGCTGTCATTTCAGAGCTGTGAGTGGGAGCTACCATCACCTTGTCTAGCAGTGCTCAAGAGTACACTCAACCCTGGAGCACTGCTGGCTTTGTGGGGTATGGGGAGGGGGCTGCTCCACAGGCATCAGGCCCTCCCAGACCCCAATAGGACACCCAGGGCGAGCATGGCAGGGAACAAACATCACCAGCTGAATAGCCCAGGTAGTGGCAACCTGGCCAACCCAAGCCAAGCTTCTTCTAGACACCCCAGGCCTGGGAAGGCATCACTGGTCCCCCAGGACGTGACTGGCACTGCCCTCCCAAAGCTAGCCCAAGCCCCTATATGGCTATATGCAAACCATGGCCCGCAATGCTGATCTACACTCATGGACCCTGGTGGGCCTGCCAAGTGCAGGGCCCAGTGTGGGACTGTGCCCTGGGACAGAGTGAACGCAGGACCAGGGGGCTACTTCCTCTATACTCATGACAGCTGCCCTGGCCCTGCCTCCTGACCCCAAACCCCAAGTCAGCTGCACCCACTACAGGTCCAGCCACCACCCTACAGACAGCTTAGATCATCTAAAATTACTGGATTATCTTTAATTAAAAGGCCACTCCAGATGCTGTTGTAATTTGTAGCTTTTAGCCCTATGTCTGCTGAGGTCTCTCTGCAGAAGAATTTGAGATGTGTGGACATGGGCAGATGCAGGGACAGGGATAGCCCTTGGGCCTATGAGGAGTTGTGACTGTGCCACATACTCCTCCTCCTGGGGGCCCTGTGGTTGCTTCCCAAAATCTGCTGCTCACTGGAGTAAGGCTGGGGCCTCAACTAGGGGCCCCAGCACAGTGGGTCCCTCTACCACAGAAGGCAAAGGCCTAGATGTGTGGGAGTGAGGCAGGTGCCATGCTGGGGGGAGCCAGGACCAGAGTACCCACAAGGACCCCTAGCCTCTCCTGAGCACAGGCCCTGGGCACAAAGGGGTGAGAACCAGGTGTTCAGCAGGGGTTGAGCCCAGCTCCCAGGAGCCTAAGGAGGGGCTGAGAGTCACTGTCCAGGGAGGGAGATGCAGCTGGCAGGCCGTGGTGTGAGGCCTGGGCCATAGTGACAGGTGTGGCTGCTGGAGCTCCTCTCCAGGTCTGGGTCACAGTCCCCCAGAGGGGCTGCACCTATGGGGATGGGGTGGCCACCCAGACTGGATTCCTCTAGGACACACATGAGAGGCCAGCTTTCAGGACAAGCCCAGTGGGTGGGCCAGGCTCCCAGTATGATTAGCAAGGGACACACATGCCTTTGTAGGGAGTGGGGTGCCAGGGGCCTGCCCAGGAGGATGGAAGGGACAAATGGAGGGCAGAAGGCAAAGGAGGGAGCTGTCATGTGGGGTTGGGGCACAGTAAGTGCCTCTCTCCTTAGATCCACTTAAGCAGCCTCCCAAGGTGCTGGCTTCAAGGAAGGGAGACTCTGTGGACAGGGGAACATCTAAGACATAAAGTCCGAGCATTTCCCTAAATTACAAGTAAAAGCACCTGTGATCCCAGCACTCTGGGAGGCCAAGATGGACGGGTCACCTGAGCTCATGAGTTCAAGACTAGTCTGAACTACAGCAAGACACTAAAAATAGCCAAGCATTGTGGTGGGCACCTGTAATCCCAGCTACTTGGGAGGCTGAGGCAAAAGAATTGCTTGAGCACAGGAGTTAGAGGTTGCTGTGAGGTATGATGACATGACACTCTACTGGGGGTGACAAAGTGAGACTATCTCAAAAAAAAAAAAAAATTACAAGTAAAGGCCTCAGCCACATGCTATACGACTGTTTACATGAAATGTTCAGAACAAACCCGCAGACACAGAAAGGGCTTGAAGGCTAGCAGGGGCTGTCGCACAACTCTTACAGGGCTCTTTTCTTTTGGAGACAGTGTCTCACTGTCACTCTGGGTAGAGTGCGTTGGTGCTATTGCTCACAGCAACTTCAGGCTCTTGGACTCAAGCAATCCACCTGCCTCAGCCTCCCAGAGTGCAGGGATTGTAGGCGTGAGCCACTTTGCCCGGCCAGGACTTCTTTTTGGGATGATGGAAAAGTCCCCCCAGGAAGCTGCACCCTGGGACTGTATCTTCCCCCAACTGCCTCCAAGATGTGCAGCATTTCCTAGCAAGGCAGGGTGCTCAGTGGACATGGCCATCACGTGATTGCACTGTGATAGGTCTAGAAGCCAGCACCTTGGGAGGCTACGTAAGTGGATCTAAGGAAAGAGGCACTTACTGTGCCCCAACCCCACATGACAGCTTCCGACATGTGCCGTGCTCAGGGCCTCACAAGCAGGCTGCCTGCACTGCAGACCCACCACACAGGTCACAGAGTGTATCTCCATGGAAAGACTGGAGTGGGGGGGGGTCAGAGAATAGCCTATAACACAAGACAGACCTCAATCATTAATAGCAGAAAACACACCCCAGAGACCGTGTAAGGATAGAAGAGAGCTCACCCCCTCAAACAAAGCCAAAAGGGGCACCCTTTAAGCCAAATGAGGAGATGCTGATTCTGAAATCAGGACAGAAACAGCCTCCCACAGCAGGGACCTACACCAGGGAAAGGACAGAAAGACCAGGGCCAGGGACGTGGAGAGAGTCCAGAGGGTGCAGTTGAGGTACTGACGTAGGAGCTCATCAGTCTGTAGCTGTGCCTGGTGGTGCCCACAGTTCTTAGGGAGAGCGCTCTCCACCTCAGCTCTGTTCCAAACTAAGGTGCTAGCCAAGGTGGGTGCAGCTGGCAGGAAGTCCTGACTGACCCAGAAAGTTCCATGAGAGGAAAGAACTCACATCTAGCCTGGTTCCACCCAGCCAGTGGCCAAAGCAAGGCTTGGGCTGCCATGTGCCAGGCCAGGGTGAGGCTGAGCTGGGAGGACAGGCAGTGGTGGGCAGAGGCTGTGCAGAGAGCTGACCCACAAAACACAGGTTTGATATGTTGCCCAAATTCACAAATGCGTCCTGATTATGGACGTAGAATTTGTCACTGGACCCTGGCCCCTGCCCATAGCCAGAGCTATGTGAGGGCTTCTTCAGGAGGGTCCTTTCTGGCCTGTGTCTCAGACCACAGGTCTGGTATCTGCAGAACTGTAGAGGGAGGACAGAGGATGGACGGCTGGGGACAAGGATGGCTGTCTGCCTCAGCAGAGCAGTGACAATGGCTCTCCAGAAGCAGGAGGGGTTCAGTGGTCTACAGAAGGCTCAGGGGATGTGAGCCCCTGACAGTCCCAGAGTTGGGGGTTCTGCTGAGACTGCCCCTGCCCCTTCCCTTTCTGGCACGTCTGACTGCCCAGCACCCTCACCTGGAGGCCTCCTTTGCCCCTCCCTGTCTACAACATGATAATATCGGATGCCAATGCCCACACCACTGCTTTCTGTGACTCTCAAACCCCAGTGGCTCTTCAGATCCCCTAGGTGGTAAGTTTGGACCCTCCTTAATTAAAGCACCACTGAGCACTGGGCACAGCCACACCCCATCCTGAGCCCACGGGCACCAGTCATCACGGTTTTGCTATCTGATCATGTAATCACATCACAACTCCTGTCTGAGAGGCCTCATGACCCGTCAGGGTGAAGCTGGCTCTGTGCAGCCAGTGGTAGGAAAATATTGGCTTAAGGAAGCCAACCCCAAGAGATGCTATGTGGGGTGCCATGTGGCACATCATCTTAAAGGACAAACCTGGCGCAGAAGGCATTCCCTGGTCACACTGATCTGGGTGAGCAAGACACCTGATAGGCAGTTTCTGGAATTCTCCTCCCCATCCCAAATGCAGATAGGAGAAACTGACCCTGCTGCCATGCAGGATCACTACTCTTGGAGATGATGTGATTTCTAGGGGAAAGTAGAGCCCACATTTTCCTTTTTTTGGACCTTGTGCAAAAAGAGATTGGCTGCTGCCTAGCCCTGTGTTCCATGCCAGGCCGGGCCCACTGACCCTTGCCCAGGGCAACCTCAAGCCCCCAACCCAGCCCTGTTGATAACTTTCAGGCCAGCATGGGACCTTGACCCTAGCTGGGGAAACATGCCAAAGGCCCAGAAGGTGGACAGAGGGCAGGAATGGTCCAGCCTCACTTGTGCCAACCACCTCTGGCTGCACAAGACACCTCCCAGCCTGGTGGGGGCCTTGGCAGAGACCCTACTATCCTGACTGCATGAGGCCCTGGTCACTGAACACTAATGTCTTGGGGTGCCAGTTCATGAGACTTGTCCACTACAGACCACTAGCCAAACCATCACATGTCCCTCAGGGATACTGCCAAGCCAGTGGTACAAACTGTCTGGGGAGCTGTCCACCTCACCCTTATTCCAGCAGAAGTACCATGGCGTGCCCTGGGCTGGCTCTCAGTGGGGTCCCCAGCATGTTCCCCTGGGACAGGGGAGGAAGAGGCGGCCTGCAGGGTGGGGCGTCTATGGAGTGGTGGGGCCCATAGATACAAGAAGAAGGTGCTCGCCTACCCCTGCCTGCTGACTTTGCTCTCTGCAGGCCGATCCACCAGGTAGTGGGCAGATGTGCCTTGTGGCAGCCACATGGACCCTGAGCTGTTCATGGTGGGATGCATCCTGGGGGAAGGAACTGGCCACTGTGTGGGCCAGACTTGGGCCTCTCCTCTGAAAACGGAGGGATGACCAGGCCCTGCCCTCAGGAGCTCCTACCATGGTCACAACATTCAGGCTCTGCAGACCAGGCCCCCACCAAGGTGGGGCAGGTGCATACGGCTAGCCTGGCTGGCAGAGTCTGAACATAACTTGCCGTTGGCCTGAGGAGCTGGCTGACTGCACCTCCCCACAGGCCCAGGCTCTACAGCCGAGCAGATGGTGGTGGAGCCTCTCCACTGCCCTTGCTAGGTCTTTGTCAGAGACTACAGCAGGGCATCAGGTACTCCCGGGAGAAGCTGCCCATCCTCTTTTACCAAGAGAGCAACATCATTCTGAAGGAGCTGTGGGGAGCCCTCAGTGTCCCTGGGGCTCACTGAGCCTCCACCTGGCTGGGCCCTGCATGGGAAGTGAGGCACTGGCTATGGTACTCAAGGCAGATAGCCAGGAAGAGCTGGGACCTGGACTCTGAACAATGTGCCCTCAGTGTCCTCCCTGCCCCCTGAGGCAGTCCTTCCCTTTGCTGCCATCCCTGGCCAGGGGGGACTGCTCACTGCAGCTGGGCCTATGGTAGAAAGTACTGCTTGCTCATCCCCTTGGTAACATCTTCTTCTGCACCCACTTCTACGAGGGGGATCTACTTTGGGGGGGAGAGATGCTGTCCAATGTGGGAAAGGCCCTGACCTGTGACCCCAGGGTGCCCTGGTAAACCCTGAGTCAAGCTGCTCTACAAGCTGGGAGGATAGCCTGGATCAAATCAGGCTTCAGGCAAAGATAATGGAAACCCCAGGGGCTGGTGGCACCCTGCCAGGACAGCTCCCCAGCCCATATACACGTCTCATCCGACCTAGCAGTGAACAGTAGGCCAGGGCTGGCGGGGACAGAGGAGAGGTGTGGTCTTGGGAGGGTGTCAGGCAGCTCTGCTGTGTGCTTGGTGCCTCCAACCCACCACCCTGCTTGGCTGCCACTGAAAAGTTGCTGCCCCACCCAGTAAAGCCACTTGGTAAGGGTAAACAGACCAGCTGGTATGTCGATAACTCAGGTTAGTGGCGCCCACTGTGGCCCAGTGGCACTGAACTGGCGCTCTGCTCCTGAGCTGCTTAAGAGAATCTGGCAGCAGGGAGGGCTGTGCAGCTGCTGTTGTCCTTGCCAGAGCCCAGGACCTGATTCTAGATTCAGGAGCATGAGGGAGAGCCTTTCCTTCCTGGGACCCCTTAGGTCCTCCCCACAGAGCTCTGGAGCAACCTCAGGCTGGGGCCCAAGAGGGCAAAGCTACTGGTGTAAGGGAGAGGCTTGCAGCTCTACCCAGGGGCAGGGCTGCTGGGGGGTGTGGTGAGATATCCTCCTCCCACTCCTAGGCCTGGGGAATACAGATGACTACAGGACAACATTCCAAGCCCACCCTGTAGACAGTGAAACCCCAGGCCAGATGCCAGAGGGTTCTTAGGTTTAAAACACCTCTTGGGCTTGGCGCCTATAGCTCAACCGGCTAAGGCGCCAGCCACGTACACCTAAGGTGGCAGGTTCAAATCCCCAGCCCGGACCTGCCAAACGACGACGGCTGCAACCAAAAAAAAAAAATAGCCGGGCGTTGTGGCAGGCGCCTGTGGTCCCAGCTACTTGGGAGGCGGAGGCAGGAGACTCGCTTGAGCCCAGGAGTGGGAGGTTGCTGTGAGCTATAATGCCATGGCACTCTGCCCAGGGGGACAACTTGAGGCGCTGTCTCAAAAAAAAAAAAAAAAAAAAAACACCTCTTGAAGCCAGAGGTTGACCTGACAGCAATGTTCTTACTGAAACCCCCAAAGCTTGCTGCCCCCTCCCACAGAGATAGGAAGACTGGGGTCCCACAGGTGCATGCTGAGCCTAGGGGTCCCAAAGTCACATGTTGGAGACACTGAGGGGACACTGGTATGGAGGGCACCAGCTGTCACATTGTGCTGCAGTGTTGAGAGAACATGGTCAGCGTGAGGCTGAGATGTGGGAGCTGAGGTTCAGGAGGGTGACTGGGTCCAGGGGCAGAGTCCAATGGGAGAGTTTGCACACTATCTCATCAACCTTTGCATTTAAAGGTTTTCACAGTAAACTACCACCAGGACAGACAGGAAAACACCCAGTTCTGAGTCATGCCACAATGCTGATGAGGGCTATACATGCTAGATTTGTCCCTCCTGGCACACAGTGCAGGAGGGGACAGACAGGACAAAGGGGCAGGGGCCATCCAGTCTGAGGAGGACATAGCTGACCAGTGTGGGCTGAGGGTGTCCTACAGGGAGAGGAGCTGGCTGAAAGCAATGTCAGTTGGCTATGTGTGCAAAGTGTCGGGTATGCGTGGGGATGGGGCTGTCTGGCTGCTCTCCCTGGGCTGTAGGGGTGGCTGAAATAAGTGAGATTTTTGGATAGAAAAATCTGATGCCAAGAGCAGAAAGCAAGAGCAGAAGGTGAGGAGAGGTGTCTGAGCTGACAGTGACACCTCTTCAGCAACCAGAGCTCCGAAGGAATGGGCACAGGCATGAGGACAGATGGACCTTCTGAGAGAAAACCATTAACCCCAGCTTTGGGGCTGGGTGGGAAGAATCAAAGAGGATACCCCAAAATAGGTAGCCTGGCCAATCCTGGGTACCTTGTGGGTGGTGAGCCCTTGGGCTGAATCCTGTCCAGAATAGATGCCACTTGGTTGGGGTGTGGCCATGGAGGTCTAGATGAACAGCAGGGGCTAAGGGTAAGGTCCACAGGGCAAGCAAGGGTGGCTGGGCCCACAAAGGTGGCAGGTCCACCACACAGGGCCAGAAGAACAGCGGCAGGCAAGGAAGGGTGACTTAAGGGCTTGCCAGCTCTGGCCCTGGCTGGCAGTACCCTCTCCTACCTCAGACACGCAGGTAGAGGCAGGATTGTGGTCCACTCATGGCATGGGTTCTGCCCCGCCCTGCCCCTTCAGTCCTCCTCACTTCAGGGCCCACCAGCCAGGACTAAAGTAGAGATGCTTTCTCTGCCATGTGCCCTTGAGGCAGGAGCCACAGCTGTGCCACGTCAGCAGTCTGCCCAGCTCAGCTGCTGCTAGTACGCACATGGGAATGAGTCAAGATGGACTCATGAGATATGGCTCTGCTGAGCAGCATCTATGCTGTTGCCTTAGCTGAGGTGAGGCAGGTGGGAGCTACCAGCCATATGGCTAGGACTTGAGAACAGGCACCCTAGGGTCCTATAGGACCCAGATCTACCCATGCATCTGCTCCCCTTGTGTGCGGCTAGTCCACGATGGACCCACACCCCTCATCTGGGCCACTCGGGCCCAGGGGCATTAGAGGCACAGTGGGTGGGCAAGGAGGGTGGGTTAGGAGGGAGACTGCTCAGCTGGGGTGAGAACTTGGAGGTAGCACTTTCCTCCCTGGTTGGGGTGGACCTAGACTCCAACACATGTGAAGCCAGAGGGCAGACTCTGCATGTGTGTGCACGCAGATGCACACACAGACACACACACACAAACACACTCTCATGTGTATACTTTTACAATCAGAATTCTGAGCATAGAGCAATTTGGGCAGGACAGACAGGTTGGGATGGCCAGGATGGCCATGTGCTACACCTTGTTCTGGACTGCGGGAACATGGGAGCCCCAGTGACTGATCCACACCCCATTGTAGCATACATCTCAGCAGCCCCGCCATGAGCAGGGAACCTGGAGGAGCTGGGGCCTGGGCGGAGCCGGGGCCTGGGCGGAGCCCTCACCCATCTAGCCACACACATCTCAAGCATGGCCATACCGCCCTGTGGATGACTTCCCACCAATCTTCTGGAAAACAGCAGGCAGATGGCCACTGAGGCTTTGGGTGCCCCTGGTCTGTCTGCCGCCCAGGCCACACCCAGGCCCTCCTCAGTCAGTGCCCTCACCCCACTGCCTTGGTAGAGTCATGCCTAGTTCAATGATATTTAGTGCCAGGGGCCAAAAGAGCAGCAGGTAGCCTGGGCCTGTGCTGGGCCCAAAGGCCTGCCATGTGGACACAGAGGAGTGTGGGCATGGAGGTGGAGAAAGACTCCCAGTAGGACCCCCTACTCTCACCTTGGAGCACGGGCCTCTGTGATGTCCCACCATGAAGGCCCCAATGGAGGGCAACCAAGTTGGGGGAGTCTTGAGCCTTATGAGCCCTCAGAGCAGGAGGAGCCCAGGAGCACTGGGGACAGTTGACCTAGCACACTACTGACCATCATGACCCCAGAACCCACAAGTCCAGCCAAGGGCCAACTACATTACCTGTGCCCCTCCCCCAGGGCCAACCTGGAGGGTAGCTTCATTGTGGGGCCCTGTCTTTGCTCACCTGCCCTAGGCTGACCCTTACTACACCCCTTGCAGTAGGCAGGCATGGGGGGAACCCGTAGATATTTGTGAAAACAGCAGCAGAACCTAGTGAATGATGGTGGTACCCAACCATGGTCTTTGGACATTGTCCACCAACAGGACGAGGTTCTCCAGAAAAGGGAGCAGTTGGGACTTTCCAAGTAACGTAACTGCACCCAGAATGAACATCAGATGACCTAGGAATGCTAAAGCACCCAGCACCCAGCAAGGTAAAATATGTGAAGTCTAGCACCCATCCCAAGAGTGCCAGGGCCTCAAGGACAGCACAACAACTGAGGAGGAAAATCAGCCCCTTGAAACTGATCCCAAACTGACCCCGACAGTATAACCAGCAGACAAGGATGTTAATCAGTTACCACAACTGGAGCCCAAAGTGCAAAAGTTAGTAGGGGCATGGGAGACAGGAACAAGGCCCCAAACAAATCCCTAGATATGAGAGTTACATGAGATGAAGGAAAGCATGGTATTGGACTGATGGCAGCTTAGAAATGGCAAAAGAAGTAAGTGAATTCTGAAGACAACAACAAAAAACAACCAAGAGAACACAGAGAAAAAAGAATGCAAAAAAGTAAAATGTTTATCAGTGAACTGTCAGTTCAATAGACCTAATACACATGTATGTATAGTCCATGAAGGTGAAGACAGAAAAGGGGCAACAAAAAAATTATTTGAAGCAACTGGCCACAATTTTTCCAAATTTGATAAAAGGTATAAAATACACAGATTGAAGAAGCTCAATGTACACACAGCACAAGAGATGTAAAGACACGCCATAATCAAATTGCTCAAAACCAGCAATAAATAAAAATCTTAAAAACAGGGGTAGGGTGCAGTACATACAGAGGAACAAAAGTGACAATAACACATTTCCTGTTGGGAAAGATGCAAGTGAGAAGACAGTGAGGCGATATCTTTAAAGGCCAGGTGCGGTGGCTCACGCCTGTAATCCCAGCACTCTGGGAGGCTGAGATGG
The DNA here is from genome assembly GCF_000181295.1 of Otolemur garnettii. Classification (NCBI taxonomy): domain Eukaryota; kingdom Metazoa; phylum Chordata; class Mammalia; order Primates; family Galagidae; genus Otolemur; species Otolemur garnettii. Next base: position 939,856 of record NW_003852655.1, on the reverse strand, counting down.
GAGAATCACTTGAGCTCAGGAGTTTGGGACCAACCTGAGCAAGAGTGAGACTCAGTCTCCACTAAAAATAGAAAAATTACCTGGGTACTCAGGAGGCTGAGGCAAGAGGATCACCTAAGCCCAGGAGTTTGAAAGTATAGTGAGCTGTGGTGACATCACTGCACTCTAGCCCAGGTGACAAAGCAAGACCCTATCTCA
>NW_003852655.1:923728-939334 GCF_000181295.1 Otolemur garnettii | reverse complement strand
AAAAAAAAAAAAAAAAACCTTCCAGAAACAAAGAAAAACAAGGCTGAAAAGAAATCATGCAGCAGAACCACACAGCAGAAATATTAAAGGCAGGCCTTTGGCAAAGGACAGGCAGAGGACAGGAGACCACGAAGGAGAGCAGCCCACACAGCAGCTGGGAGGGAGGTCCCCAACAAGGCCCATGTGCTGAGGACAGGACCAACAGTTGGGGGACATAGCCCCAGGCAGAGCAGGGGATGGGTCTCCTCTGACTCAGCAGCTGTACCTAGCTCTCATGTACACACTGCCAAGACCAAGGAGATGGCACCACAGCCATGCCCTCAGCTAAAACACTGGTGTTACAGGGAAGGTAGTGACCCCAAGTAGGGGTTGGGCTGGCGTAGACACTGACATAGGACCTGGGACTTCCCAACCAGCCCACATCTCTGACACTGCAGTCCATAAGCCTAAGACCTAGACCCCTGCACTCCCTGACGCTGGCCTCAACTCTCCTTCCCACATCTACGCCCAACCTCAACCAGTGACACCCTAAGTACAACAGGAAGAACCCCGGGCTCACCTGGCTCCAACCACAGGCTCACGGGTGTCCTTGGAGGCTGAGTAGTCCATGCCATAGAAGTTGAGTCCCAGAAGGATTTTGCTCCGCCACTTGGACTTGGGGTCCAGGACCTGCACACAGGCTCGGACCCAAGATAGTGGTGCATTAGGGCCAGGCCTGCAGGGTACAGGGAGGAGGCTTCAACATGAGGCAGGAAGCCCTGTATCTGACCATCATCCTCAGTGGCCTCCACCAGAGTGCCTCCTCTATACATGGTCAAAGTCCCTTAAGAGTTGGGAAAAGGGGCCAGGTGTGGTGGCTCACACCTGTAATCCTAGCACTCCGGGAGGCTAAGGCAAGTGGATTGCCTGAGCTCAAAGGTTCGACAGCAGCCTGAGCCAGAGCAATACCTCATCTCTAAAAATAGCCAGGCATTATGGTGGGTGCCTGTAGTTGCAGCTACTTGGGAAACTGAGGCAAGAGAATCACTTGAGCCCAAGAGTTTGAGGTTGCCGTGTGCTGTGATGTCACAGCATTCTACTGAAGGTGACAAAGTGAGACTGTCTCAAAAAAAAAAAAAAAAAGAAAGAAAGAAAGAAAAAAGGAGTTGGAAAGAATAAGAATCAGCCCCTGGCACCTTGGGACCCACAGAGCACCTCACACTGAGGGGGGCCTTCCTGCTGCAAACCTGCCTGTGTCTGCTTCACACAGCCCTCTGAGAGCCTACAGATCAGGCCACAGTTGCAGGAGAGGCAGCAGTTAGAGGGCCACCTACAGGGCATGGGGCAGGCATATGTTGCCAGCTTCCACCAGGCAGATGTCAGGCTCAGAGAAAGTAACTCTTTGCATGGAGCAGCAGTGCCCATGGGCAGGAAGGCATATGCCTGGGAGGCCAGGGCACAGGCCTACAGTCCCCTGCATCCCCCAGCCATGTCCTGCTGTGTCCACACTCACTGCTGTGCTGTGGAGTAGTCGTAGGTCATGAGGCTGAAGCCATCCAGCACCGGGGCCAGCTGCTCAAACTCCTTGTGTGTGAACATGCCCAGCTGGTCAGTCCTGCAACAAAACAAGTGTTGCCGCCTCAGATAGCTGCCTGCTAAGCCTGGTAAGGTTCAGAGCTAACTGCTTAGGGGGCTCCCAGAGCAAACTGGCTAGGGGGCTCCCAGCCCACACTCCTCCCTTCCTTCCCTCTGGGAGGGCCTGTGTCGCTTTCCCCTGGGATGGGGACAGCCTATAGCTCGCTTGGGGCCATAGTCCAGGAGCAGGTGCTGCCTGATGCCTTATGCCATGGGGGCTGGGGTTAGGGCAGTAGAGAAAGGAGGAGCTTGCCCTTTTATCAGCTCTGTGGCCCTAGAGGCGTCTGTGGCCTGCGTGCCCTGACACCTAGAGCAGGCCCACCTGAGGGCAGTAGCAGCTATGTCCCTTCTCTGGGACACCTTAGAAGACATGACCATTTGCCCCACCTAAACTTGTATGGCTTATGGCTGTGCGTGGCAGGCCAAAGCCCTGTCAAGGACCAGCATCTGTCCCAAGACAACTGGTGACTGCTTTCCCTCCTGCCCACTTGGCAGCCACATCCAAGTTCTCTGCACACACCTTGGCAGAAAGGGTGCTGATGCATCATGGGGTCAGCACTCAAATGCCTCAGGGAAACACCAGGTGGGGGCATGAGGGGTATCCCACAGCAGGCATTTACTTCTCCTGGTTCTGAAGACCAAGGTATAACAGATGCAGTGTCCAGTGAGGGCTGTTTCCTGGTTCAGACTGTGCCTTCCTGCTGTGTCTGCACAGGCTGGGAGGGGCGAGGGAATGCCCTGGGCCATTGTTAGGACACTAATCCCACTCTGGAGGCTCCACCCTCCTGACCTCATCACCTCCCCTCACCTTAGGGGTGAGGGTTCCACATATGAATTTTGGGGGACACAAGCATTCAAACCACAGCAAAGAGTGACAGGGAACATGATCACAGGCCTAGAGGCCTAAAGGAGGAATAGTGGGGAGACCTGGGGCAGAGACCCCCAAGAGTGGCAAAATAAGCATGAAGTGGCCAAGGACAGGCCACTACAGAGTAGGAGGCCATGCACATAGAGGTGATGGACCCAGACCCTACGAACTTCTCCCAGCCATTTGTATCAAAGCCCCCAGGAAAGCAGAGGCAGCTCAGCAGAGATGGGAGCCTAAAGCTCGGCCCCAGGGATAGTACAGGGCTGAGGCTGAGGGGACCTGTGGAAGGACTGCATCCCTCCCGGGAGCCACCCTTGGACACATACCTACAGCCCAGAGGCTCTACTCTGCTTAGTCTGCCTGCCCCTCAGCCATCTCTGGGTGGCAGCCCTTCCCTCAGGGACCTGCTCCTTCCTAACCTAGGTCCACTAGGTACCATGTCCTCTTGGGGCCTCCTGCCTGGCCCAGGATGGGGCCTGTGACCACTCTGTACTGAGCATGAAGGAGGGGTGGGGAGTAAACAGGGTCAGTGAACAAGGGATGACTAATGGTGCTGGTGAGGCCAAGGGACCCTAGGACAGCAAGACATAGCAGGAAGGGGCCATCAGAACTTGGGCACGATTAAGAACAGGGCAGGGTAGGGCAAGGAGAGAACAGCACTTGAGATGGGGCGTGGGGAGTGTCTGGGCTGCCATCCCCAGGGTCCCTTTGAGGCAACAAGGCTACTGGCCATGACTCCTGAGCTGTGACTCCTCTGCTGAGGGTCTGAGCTCTTGTCAGCCAGGCTCCCAAGTCTGAATCATACCAAGGGTGCCATTTGGGGGGGGAGGGGCTGGTGCTTTTGTCAGGGGCCTTCCCCAGACCCCTGGGCTCCTTGGCAGGTAAAGAGCCCCTCTCCCCAGATATACACAGTTCACTCCCAGCCCCACCTCAAGTCTGCCACAACATGGTCCTGGCCTACATCCTGACCGTGCCAGCCATGAGACCCAGGCTCCAGCCTGGCCACCCTAGGCCTTCCTGGCCTGTCTGGCACACGGCAGCACTGTGGTCCCCTCAGCCCCTATCCCTTTGGCTGTGACCAACATTCCTAACCAGGCCCTTCCCAGGACTGTGCCTCAGCCTCTACTGTGTTCCCTGGGTTGCCCCCTTCCCTATGATACCCTGTGGGTCAGGGGCCCCTGTGTAGCTCCTCTCCTTAACATCCACAGCCCCTAGGTCATTTCTTCAGGCTGCATCTAAGCCTGAAGCATATAACCTAAGCCTGAAGACTGGCATATCCAACTGTCCACTCAACATCATTCAATGTCAATGTCAGCTCAAATCTAGGGCTTCAAGTGCACTCTGTCACAGGTGCCAAATGAGTATGGGTCTAAAATCAGCATCAGGCTTGGCACCTGTAGGTCAAGTGGCTACAGTGCCAGCCATATAGATCAGAGCTGGCAGGTCTGAATCCAGCCAGGGCCTGCCAAACAACAATGACAACTACAACCAAAAAACCACCAAGTGTGGTAGGCACCTGTGGTCCCAGCTACTTGGGAGGCTGAGGCAAGAAAATAGCTTAAGCCCAGGAATTGGAGGTTGCTGTGAGCTGTGATGCCATGGCACTCTACCCAGGGTGACAGCTTGAGGCTTTGTCTCAAAAAAAAAAAGAAAAATAATAATAAAAATAAAATCAACATCAAATGGAAAACCAGGCAGCAGAGAAAATTCACAGAAGATGAACTCAGCATGACCATGCGTGGCCATGGAAACACAGTCCAAGATGGAGCCAGGGAAAGGGTGGAGACGGGACAGGGACTTCACTGTTTTTAAAGCTTCATTATTTTACTAAGGAGATTGAAGCAACGTAACAAATGGTGCCGTGTTGGTGGTGGGTGTGAACAGGAGTGTTTCCTAGAGCATCTGTGGTTCCTAGAGGCTGCTTAGAGGCTGTACCTCAAACCTGCCCAGGCCCTTGGGCTGTTTCCCAACACCCTGTCAGCCCTGGGGTCTCCTGCTCTGTGGGGGTTGGAGGGTGGGGGAACCCAACAGCACAGTGGGGACAGCAGGAGGGGCAGGTAGGGGTGGACTGGAAGGGATTCACCAAAGATGTGACACTCCACAGACCACTGAGTGTTCCAGAGCAATGCTGAGAAAAGTCTCCTATACTTCTGGGAAAGGCTGCACCTGCCCCTGCGGCCACACAGCATGGTCACCCATGCAGACCAGTAGCTCTCCTGATGGGACACTTAATGCCTGGCCTAAGGCCACACGAATCCTGCCTGACAATCCTGGAAGATTCCGTCCCCTGGCAAACTGCATGGCCATTCCCACCAGCACTGCTGCTCTCTAGGCAAAGGCAGACCCGGCCCTAAGTCTGGCCTCTGGAGGCTGGCCAGCCCTACTCATTGTATCTTCCAGGCCAGCGGCTGGCAGTCTAACACCACCCAGTCACCATTGGCTGGGCCTGCTCTAGGAAGTCTGGAGACTACATGCCCTGCCTAGCATAGCCAGCTGTAGTGTCCAGCCTCATCTGTTCCCCTTGACCTTGGAGGCCCTGACCAAGGCCTTCCAGGGCATGGGGAGGACTCAGCCCGGCCCCTATGGTCACCCATGACTCCTACAGGCAGGGCTGTGACAGCAGCTGGCCCCTTGCCAAGTCACTGGGATGCTGAGGTGGGTAGGACAGATGGGAGAGCATGGAGGACAGGGTGAGAGCCCTGAGGAATAGGGTGAAGGGTCAGAGGCTCTGCCCCTATCCCCCAGCTCAGAGGGCTCCTAGGAAACAGGCCAAGAGCAGCTGTGTGACGTCTGCCAGGGGCTGGCTATCCCAGATGCCAAGCTGGAGACCAAAGGCAGGAGGCGGCTACAGCTGGGAAAGTCCCTCCTGTGTCTTCTGGCCCACAGTGACTATCCTGGCCCAGCCTTCTGGTCAGCCCTGTCCTCCACCCAGTCCAGCTTCCCTGACAGCAGCTCCCCATGCTGGGTCTGGTGTGTGCCACACACATGTGAACCAAGGCAGTAGGAGCCCAGACCCCTCCTTTTGGGGAGACTCAAGGCCAGGGTGTCCTGCATACCCACCCCCATGGTTAGGGCACCTCAGCATCTAGTCCAGCTGGCCAGGATGTCACAGAGACCATGGCCCCAGCCAGCCACAATACCTGCAGCGCCATGCAGCAGGGCTCTCAAGAGAGCAGAAGCTGGGAGGCATTCTCAACTGTTAAATATTGCCGTGCACTGGCTCGGTGCCCATAGCATAGCGGTTACAGCACCAGCCACATACACCGAGACTGGTGGGTTCAAACCCAGCCCATACCAGGTGGGCAAGGATGACAGCTGCAACAAAAAATAGCTGGGTGTTGTAGTAGGCACCTGTAGTCCCAGCTACTCAGGAGGCTGAGACAGGAGAATTGCTTAAGCCCAAAACTTTGAGGTTGCTGTGAGCTGTGACACCATGACACTCTACCCAGGGCCACAGTTTAAGACTGTCTCAAAAAAAAAAAAAATACTGCCGTGCACTGGGAGCCTGTACTCCCTGAATTCATGTGCTGAGAAGCCCTAACCCACAATATGAGGATTTCAGGATGTGGGGTCCTTGGGAGTGATGAGAGTTAGATGAGCTCATGACCACGGCCCCTTGGGGGAGTTAGTGCCTTTAAGAGAAGAGACACTGGGGCTGTCTGCCACATGAGGACACAGCAGAAAGGTACCACCACCCAGGAAGGGGCCTCCCCAAACCTGACAGCACCCTCACCGCAGACTGGCAGCCTCCAGTCTGGAGGCTGTTTCTGGGATAAACTTTTGCTATCAAAGTTGCTCAGTCTGTTGTACTCTGTCATGGCAGCCCAACCTCAGATAAAAAGTAAGTGGACATCAGAAGACATTTATCAAGTTCCACATAGGTCAGTATAGCTCACAGTGATCTGATGCCCCAGGGGATGGCTGTGCCAAGAGCTTGGGCTCTGTGTGTCTGTGAACATGAGATAGCAGGGTCCTGAGACAGCAAGTCGCTGCAGTCTACCACTCTGTGTCCTGTGGCTTGGCTTGCTTCACCTCGGATGCCAGCTCCAGGCACACTCAGCCTTCTTCAGGGTGGTCCCAGGTGTTCCTTTTGGCTTGGAGTCCTTGGCCACACTCGCACAGTCAACACCTTTAGCTTGTGTCAGTTCCAGCCTGGCTATACCTGAGCCACTGTCTCCCTGTGGCTCCATTACTGCTGAGGTTGACCTCTCAGTAATGAGAGGTCAACCCACCGCCCATCAGCTCCATGCACACAGCTGCTGTGGCCTCTTATGTTTCAGGGTCCAGGTCTTCTGCCCACTTTCCTCCAGGGTTGCTGCTTTCTCTCTACTGTGTCTCTCTTTCCCCTCTCTCATCTCCTAACCAGATGCTGCTGGCCATCAGTCAGTGAAGTGGTTGTTGTGCTTCTCCCTGTGGGAAGCTCATTTTTTTGTTCCTTGTAGAATCTTTTGATGTATCAACATTCTGGTCAGAGCTCTCTGCCTATTCAGAGCCAACCGTCCCTGCTATGCACAGCAGGGCTCTGGTTTCTAACTCAGATCTGCAGTGCACCCAAACAAGCCATGGTTTAACTCCCTAACTCTTTTGCCCTCTATTGCCAGTCTCAGTGGCAACCCCATCAGGAACAGTTCCACTCTGTGGGAGCCTGACCCTTGGTCCAACCCCACCTTTGTGTCCACAATGCCCTTTCTAGGGAATCTAGCTCTCTGAGCTCCCCTCACATGCTGCTGTCAGACACACAGCTTCCTGCCACAAGCTGGCCTCCATACTCCACCTCCACGGTGCTGCCACCTCCCAGCGCCTGAGGGCACACACTTCCCACCGCTTCACGGCCTTGTCCATATAGGCACTCCTGGTAGAGCTGGCTCTGCCCTGCAAGGTGGGCAAGCCACGAGTCCAGGATCTGATCCCACCAGCCATAGGAGAAACCATGGAATGTCCCCCACACCTCCACCAAGTCCCCAGGCAGGGACTATTCTGCTGGCACATGTGGCTCCACACTGTGCTCCTCAGTGCAGCACATTGACACATGACAAGCATGGCCTGCACTGTTCCTCTCAGGCCCTCATACAGCTTCTATAGGCCAGGAGCAAATAATTATAGCCCACAGACCAGGAACAGTCTTAAGGCATTTTTAATTTTTACTTTATTTAGAGATACAAGTCTTAACCCTGTTGCCTGAAGTGCAAGGGTGTTGTCCTAGTTCACAGCAGCCTCAAACTCCTGAATCAAGCAATCCTCCTGCCTCAGCTTCTTGAGTAGCTAAAACTATAGGTACCTGCCACCATCCCCAGCTAATTTTTTCTATTTTTAATAAAGACTTTAAATAGGATGGGCTCAGACTAGTCTTGAACTCCTACGACTGGTCTCAACCTTGCTCAGGCTGGTCTGGAACTCCTTAAGCTCAAATGATCCTCCCCCCTCAGCCTCCCAGAGTGTTAGGATTACAAGTATGAGTCACTGTGCCCAGCCAAGTACCCTCGGTAGAGTGCCGTGGCGTCACACAGCTCACAGCAACCTCCAACTCCTGGGCTTAGGTAATTCTCTTGCCTCAGCCTCCCAAGTAGCTGGGACCACAGGCACCCACCACAACACCTGGCTATTTTTTTGGTTACAGTTTGACTGGGGCTGGGTTTGAACCTGCCACCCTTGGTATGTGGGACCGGCACCCTACCCACTAAGTCACAGGTGCCGCCCTCAAGTTTTTTTTTTTAATTATTACTTTTTTTTATTAGAGAGGGTCTTGCTTTTTCTCTCAAGCTGGAATCCAGTGGTGTGTTCATATGTCCCAACTTCTGGGCTCAAGCAAGCCTACTGTCTTGGCCTCCCAAAGTGCTAGGATTACAGCACCATGCCAGGCTAGCCTTCACAATTTTAAAAGGTTACAATAAAACAAGGACATGTAGAGACTGTCCAGAGATAGGAGAAGCCTCCCAGCATGGGGAATCACCCATGGCAGGGAAGGATGCTATATGGCAAGGCCCCAGGGTTCTGACTACCCTTGCTCACGTGGTTCTGGCCCAGGCCCTGGGAATATGCAAGAAAGACCTTCTATCTGCAAGGAAGACTACTGCTGCCCAGCCGGAGTTCCCTGCTGAGACACCCAGAAAACCTGGCTACTGAACAATGGCTTTGTGACCTGTGGCATCTGGACAGGAGAAGTAAAAACAGCTTGTCAGCAGATTAGGCAGTGTGACTTTCGATAAACAAGAATCACCACTCAGGCCTAAAACTTCACCTTCTGAATTTGTTTCTGAGGAAGGAAACCCAGGTAGACTGGCCAGGTATGGTGCCTCACACCTATAATTGTAAGCACTCTGGGAGGCCGAAGCAGGTGGACTGCCTGAGCTCAGAGGTTCGAGACCATCCGCCCTGAGTCGGAGTGAGCCAGAGTGAAACCTAGTCTCTACCAAAAAAAAAAAAGCTGGGCGTTGTGGCGGGTGCCTGTAGTCCCAGCTACTTGGGAGGCTGAGGGCAAGAGAATCGCTAAAGGAAGAAAGAAAAAAAGAAAATTAATAAAAAACTTCAAACTAAGATGACTAAAAGCCAGTTAAAAGCAAAATTAAAAAAAAAAAAAAACCCAGGTAGAAAGAAACTGGAAAACAAGCACATCATAGGCAGCCCCTTATCTTAGACAGGGTCCAGGCAAGCACCAGCAAAGAAAGGAAGCATCCACTCAGGCTTTGACCAGACCCCTGGACCCACATTCCACCATCAGATGCTGAGCCCAAGCAGCTGGAGCATTCTGGGTTAGTACACTCTGAACCAGCTGGCTGCTGCACACTTTCCTCCTAGAGCCACCTCTTCTTACCAACTGTGGGCATTCCCTCCTTGCCATAAAGTGGGACCAGAATGGCATCCTGGCCAGGGGCCTGACAAGGTCTCTCCAGACATGTGGGCCCCTTTACACCAAGACCCCACAGTTGCCCAGGACCGGGGAAGATGCCTGGGTAGCCTCCAGAATAGTCTCTTCCCAGACACCCAGAACTGGGACTAGACCATTGGGGGTCTGCTGAAAGCTGAGCCCCCTGCCCTTCAGCTGAGTTAGGGCTGCTCCTGTTTGCTGACAAAGAACAAAAGGAATGTGTATTTGGTGACTGAGACACCCCTTCCTGCTGCAGCTGCACAGGACCTCCCTCTAGAGGTTGCTGCTCCACTGCCAGTGCCACCCTGGGAGAGGCAGCTGTGGTGAGGGGAAGAGAGAGATGTCCCAGGGCAGAAAATGTTAGTGAGGTGACTATCAGACTCTTTGCAACTGCAGCTTATCAGCCAAGGTGTAAGGAAGACAAACAGAAGATAAAACCACCTGGTCCTTCCCCAGGGCAACAGGGTGGAGATGGCTCAGCTCCATAGCACAGGGTGAACATGTGTATAGCAGCAGTGCCTGGCCCTCTGCCCAGCTTGGTATCACTATCCCTCAGTACCCACCACAGGCCTTAGCCCTGCTCCCAGCCCCTCCCTAACTGTCCTCAAGCACCATGAGAAGGTAGCTGTGGGCCTTGATTGCTGCTGGGTGGTAGGGTAGGGTGGGCTGGGCCCTGGCTCCCAATGCCCACTTCCCTCAGAGAGGGTGCCCTGTGAAGCTGCTCCCACCCTGACTGCAGGCTAGGCCCAGAAGCAGCTCACTAAGGCAGAGCTGGTCATCTCCCACCCAACACCACTTGCAAATCAGCCCAGTTAGTGATCTAAGGAGAGGAAGGGAATCAGGAGCTGCACAGGGGTGGCCACAGGTACAGAGGGAGGTCTGGCCCACAGAGAGGAAGGCTCTGTGGGGCTCAGTCTGGGGCAGCACTCCCAACAGTAACAACCAGAGGAAGAAGCATGTCTATACTACATTGTCACCATGAAAGGACACTCAAGTCATTCAGAAATGGTGCCAGTGCTCATACTGGGGCAGAGCCACAGGCAGCTCTTCTCTGCCTAGCACCTGGAAGGTTGTGAGCACCAAGCACCAGGAGAGAGGCACCCAGGGACACAATGCTGAGCTCTAGTCTGCAGAACAGGCAGCCCTGCCCAACTTGCCCAATGTACCCTAACTGAAGGGCGGAGAGCCTGGGAAGTTCAGGGAGAAAGTGGGGTGAGTGGCCAATACCCAGGTCAAGCAAATGGCCTTTGGCACCCTGAAGGCTGGGAAAGAAACCACCAGCCTGCACAGGCTAAGGCTATGGGGCCCAGGGCAGTCAGCCAGCCAGCTGTGTGCTGCCCTTTCAAGTGAGTCTGTCTGCATCCTCGGGCCCTGAGGTGTGGCCAACTGCACATTGCTTACATCCAGTCACCACTCTGCTGCTGCCACAGTAGCCAAGCAGTAGGCAGGGCACCCAGCATCCACCTGAGAGCTGGGGCCTTACTTTGGAAGATGTGGACCCTGCTGAGCCCTGGGACTCCTACTGTAATGCCTTGGGTTGCCCCCAGCCAGCCCCTTCACCAGTCCTCTCCATCCACTTGGCCCCAGCGATCCTCCTGGCTCTTAGTGCCTGGTCACTCTGCCTTCCTGTTGTGGGGTCCAGAAGAGCTATTCTTCAGGGCTATGAGGGCTAAATGAGCCCACTCATGGGAAAGGCCCAGCCCAGCCAGGGTCCCTTGGACTGTGGCAGCTGTGCCCCATTTTGGCCTGCTCTCCTGTGGCAGGGGCTGAGGGATCTGGCCTGAAGCACCAAATACCTCTGAGCTCCAGGGCCTCTGCTAATAGTGATGAGAGTGAGTTCAGCATAGAAGATATCAACTCTCAAAAAAGGGGATATCTCAGCATAGTCTTCAAGTACTTCCAGCTGAGGGACAATTTTCAACCACTAAAAGGGAAGAATGTATGAGGCCAGCTGCAAAGAGACCCCTAACCTCTGGGTCAGATACTTTCCATGTGCAGATTCTATAGGTAGAACAGACGTGGTGGGGTGCAGTTTGTATTGACCAGAGGAGCAGAGGCCTGGGCCCCTGGCCAACAACCTTCACCAGCTGCCCTATACTCCCAAAGCCTTTACATGAGAGAGAGAAAGAGAGAACACAAGTATGTGGCACTTACCCAGGTGTGACAGCAGGAGGGATGACCAGGATGGCCAGCAGTCGGGCCTGGTGCAGGGCCTCGGCCAGGTGGGTAAGCATGTGTATGAGGCCCCTGAAAAGAAGAGACACAAGGTCAGCAGTGTGGGTGCCAAGGTACCACCCAGAGCCCCATGGGGCTCCTTGACACTTGGCCTCAGGGATGGGGTAAGCTGGTCCTCAGCCTGAGACCCTGGTACCGGATAGCAATAGCCCCTTCAGGAAACTTCTCACCCCACCTCTGGGTATGGCCCCTAGATGACATAGACATCCATGCGCAGAGCAGCACTGTGTACCCCGTGAAGGGGCTGGGCATAAAGGCTGTCCTCTGCCTGATAGGGCCCAGCCACAACCTGGCTAAGTCCCTGTCCTTCCTCACGTTTGAGGGTCTCCATAGAGTAGAGGTTTGTATAATATCCCAGGGGCTTCCAGAAGGAGGCACGAATGACCAGAGACAGGCCACATCATGCTCCAAACCCCGAAGCATAGCAGGTGAGGAGAGACCCCAGCAATCCAGGGCACTCTGGCTGCTGTCCTCCTTGGGCTCAGTAGCAACTCTGCAGGTGGCAGCACAGGCACAGACCATGGCAGATGGCCTTGGGGCAGCCCATCCTCAGGCCTCTGTGCTGCCACCAGCCTCCAGAACTCTACAGGTGCCAGAGACTGTCATGCCCCTGAATGCCACTTGGACATTGTGGTTGGGGCAGGCATGCCCAACTTCTGAAACCCAGAGCACAGCAAGGCACATCCCATGCTAAGGAACTTGGAAAGCTGCTCCCATCTGGGGCCCCTGCCCTTTAGCCTGTGGGTTCTGCTGTCTGCAGGTGTCCATGTCTATCCCTAGGACCACATCAGACCTGAGGACCAAAAGATACCCACAGCCACTCTGGGAAGGGCCCAAGGAGGCTGGTTCAGGTTGCTATGGACTCCCAGTTGTGGTGGGTGCTGGTGTCACAAGGAGCACCCTCAGGACAGGCCTCTTGAACCCTCCAGCAGCTGGCACTGGTGGCTCCTGAGGGTTCCAATCACAGTTGCTCTGGGCACAAGGACCACCATAAGAGGTTGCTCCCAACCTCAGGAGGGACCAGAGGAGACCATGTCAATGCTAAGATCATCACCAACAGGCCCTGCAGGCAAACCTGCCAAATGCAGCCTCAGGCCTGCCACACTAGCAGGAGCTGCAGGCAGCAGAATGCCCAAGGGATCTAGCTACCAGACCGCTGGTCTTGTTGCTCAGGAACCCAGATGCTGCCCACCCTTTGGCCCTGTGTCTGCCCCCCAGCACCTCTCCTCTTCTCTCCAGAAGCCTAGACTCAAGGAGCCCTGCAGGCTGCTCCCACTACATTGTTCCCACCCCACCCCATATTAATGAACCCTCGGGAGCTGGGCTGTGTCTCCCCAGGGCTGCCCTTCAGTGCAGTCTGATTGCCTGCTTAATTTCCTGAAACAGAAGTGAATTATAGCAAATCTCTGATTAATGGATCCATTTGCCCAGGATTAATGGGAAAGATGGGAATTGGTGGAATCTGTCTCTTGCTTAAAGGGACCCCCTCCCTTGGAGGGTACTGGAAGCTCAACCCCAGCAGGGCCCACCCTTGCTGCCCAGAGAGGACCCCCCAAGTCAGGCCTGCCTGGCGTTGTCTCTTGGCCTAAAGCCCAGGGTACCTGATCTTCAGACCAGAGCTAGGACCCCTTGGAGGCTATGTGGGCAAAAGGTTCCCCACAGACCGGCTGGTCTTGTTGCTCAGGGACCTGGATGCTGCCCACCCTCACCCCATAGTTGTGTACCCATCCCACCCTCCTCCCCTACTGCTGGGTCCTCCCAGGGTAGAGGTGGACAGTGGAGGAGCAGCCGTATGTCAGGCAGGGCCCTGGCTGACAGCAGTGTAGATGTCTGGGCACTGGGGGGAGGGATGCCAGGCCTGGGGTGTGAGAGCAGTTGCCACAGAGCCCTGGGCTAAAGCCTCTTGGTAGGGCTGGCCTGAGGCTGCTCTGCAAAGCAAGCCTAGGTGCGGTGGGAAGCTGCAGCAGACCTTTTTAAGAGGTCCCCGGGGCTGGCAGCTGGAGCCTACCACCAAGGGTATGCCTGACTCCATGCACACTACCACTAGGCCCCAGAAAGGATTCCTATTCCCCTCTCTCGAGCCCTGCAGGGATCCACATCAATGACTTGAGGTCCATGCAGGGATGCTACCTCAGAATGGGCAGAGCAAAGACCTGCAGTTTCTCTGTTTGCAGCCACCAAATGATGGTCAGTGATGGATAAGACATCAGGAGATCCCCACCCTCCCTTCTGGGGCAGGCATGGGCTTCAAAGCAGGTGAAACTCCTTCAGGTGGGGTGGGGGGGTGGCAGATTCCAGAGTGTGTGGCTCACACAGAAGGCTAAGGCTGAGAAGCCTCTGGACTGTACCCCAACCCTGGCTGGCCTGGATACCTAGAACAGAACTAGACTCATCTTGGGCAGGAGAACGGTCCCTCTGCCTCCTTCTACAGGACAGACAGCTCACTTTGGCAAAACTAGAGGAGGTGGCTGCTTTAGGTGAACTGGCTGGGCTGCATGAGCAACACCTAGGATGGGCTGTCTCTCAGGACTGAGGCTAGTCCTAAGCCAGACCAGAGGAACTGCTGGCACTCCCTACTTTCCTGGTCACTCTGGACAAGGGGCAGCACACAGGCTCACCTTTGCTGGGTGGCCTGGGCACCAAGGTGGTAGTGAGGATGCCTGAAGAAGCACATGGCCACCCCTAGTGGACTGCTGCAGAGCCTGCAGGCCTGGACCACTTTGCCATAGGATGCCAGGGCAGTTCACACCACGGGTCTTGGATGAGCTAGGCTGGCCCCTCTTGCAAGCCCAGAAGGCTCCTTCATGCTTGGTGAGTTTTCTGCCTGTGCCCAAGCCCAACTCTGATGTCACCATGTAGGCATCTCTCTTGCCAAGTCCTCAGAGCAAAGCTCCTCACCTCCCTTTTACCCCCACAGGAAGCATCAGGGCAGCCACCTGCCCCACAGCCATACTCAGCCCTCTGAGCAGGTCTCCACCTTATGCGCAGCCCTGTCCCCAGCCCAGGTGCAGGACTGTGGAAGGAAGACCCTCCCAAATGAGGCTGCCTGCCCCCCACCCCCAGTGCTTCCTCTGGCTGGGGACCAGGAAGAGCAGTGAGCAGCCCTGCCTGCCCACCCACTCACACGTGCTTCTGGCTCAGCAGCTGGCTCCAGACCTCCACCACGAAGCCATCAAAATGCTGGTTCTGAAAGAAACAGGAGCCTATGAGGAGGACCTGGAGACCCAGGAAGGTGGAGTGGAAAGACAGACTTCTCTGCCCACCTGGCTGGGCCAGTCCACCCAGTCACTTATGAGGCAAGACCCAAGCCTGTGCCACATGCCTGGAAGCCCTTGCTGGAGGACGCAATGTGGGGGCATCCCCAGAGGAACAGGAGCAGAGGGACCAGGGCACTCATGTGCCTCTGCAGCCCCACCCCTAGGAGCCTCAGGGATCTCCTCTTCTGTGACCCAAACGCACCAGCAGCCAACAGGGAGGGTCCCCTCCTAGGAAGAGAGCAGGCAGCTGGGCCCAGGGAACGGACTTGGCCCAGAAGATGAGTCTCCCACCCCTAGGACTGAGTGGGGCTGACACAGTCCTCCTGGGAAGATTTGGGCCACACCCAAAGGAGCCCAGAAAGGAGCCAGGCCAGGGGAGCCAGGTGGTGGTTCTGCACCAGCCCTACAAGGGCCATGTGGGGCTGCCGGTTGTGCCCAGCGGCTGCACAGCACACAGGGCTCACCTTTGCCATCTGGATCATGGTCCTGCTGAGCTCCTCTATCTCATCCTCGCTGTCCAGGACGCTCCGGAAGTCATCGAAAGTCCAGTCTTCAAACAGAAGCCGAGGTACTGGGGGAGGAACATATACAGAAGCTGCAGTTGGGGGTGGCGCTTGTGGCTCAAAGGAGTAGGGCGCTAGCCCCATATACGGGAGGTGGCGGGTTCAAATCCAGCCCCGGCCAAAAACTGCAAAAAAGAAAAAAGAAAAAAAGAATAGAAAAAGAAAACCCCTCCTTGCTCTCCCCAAAAGGGCATCCCCTTGGCC
>NW_003852655.1:918112-923708 GCF_000181295.1 Otolemur garnettii | reverse complement strand
CCAGCCTCGGCCAAAAACTGCAAAAAAAAAAAAAAAAAAGAAGCTGCAGTTGGGGGTGCTGAGTGACCCCCTCCTTGCTCTCCCCAAAAGGGCATCCCCTTGGCCTCCTGAGTAGAATGAGTAAGGTGGGGAAGCCACCTGAGGTGGCCACACATCTAGAGGAGTCTTGCATTCTGGCAGCTGATGAGGGTCAGGAGCAGAGTGACAGGACGCTGACCTTCTGCTCCACACCCACTATCTATCCCCAGGCCCAGCAGACGAGCAGCCCCCACTTTCAGGAGGGCAGCTGTGCTAGACCTTGCTGCTCCAGCTCAGGCCTGTCACCTGCCTCTAGGCTCCCCTTTGGTATGCTCCCCAAACTTTAGAGACAGGCTCACTTTATTGTCCTGGATAAAGTGCCGTGGCATCATAGGTCACAGTAAACTCCAACTCCTGGGCTTAGGCAATTCTCTTGCCTCAGCCTCCTGAGTACCTGGCACTATAGGCACCAGCCACAATGCCCGGCTATTTTTTCTTGCAGTTTGGCCAGGGTCGGATTTGAACCCACCACCCTCGGTACATGGGACCGGCGCCCTACCCACTGAGCCACAGGTGCTGCCCACTCCCCACACTCTTAATCTGCTGCCCAAGTCTATTCCTGGATACTGGGCACTGTTCCTACCTGGTCAGCCAACCACAGGTTACAGGTCCCACCCCCCAGCTGCCTGGATCACACTTGCAGGAGGAATAGAGGGAGAAACGCAAGAAGCACAACAGTGGGGCAAAGCCTCCGCTAAGCAAGTGCTGGCCTGGGTGGGCGTGGCTGGTTGGGAGGGACAGCCCAGGACTCTAGCCTAGCATGAGCTGTGGATGCAGGCTGGGGCCAGCCTCACCTCTGAGCAGTTGGAGGAATAACCAGTGCTGCAGCAGCACAGCCTAGATGACCAGGAACTTGAGAAGCCCCTGGCCACTCGCCAGCTGGAGGGAGGTCACAAGTCATGCCCTCAGGGTCTGTCCCCCTCCCCTGCCCCCGCCCCACCATACTCCTGTCTTCATGGCTGGGATTATTCCCCAGGCTGCTGCTAGGCCTATCGGACCTACCTATGCGCAGGCCCTTAGCGTGCTTCCTGACAGCTCGCATCCACCCTGTGTGGTGTGGACAGGACAGTTAGCACAGGCACATGTGACAGTTAGCACAAGCACATGTGTCTGCCAGAAGACCCAGCCCAGCCCAGCTCGTATGAGATCCCAGCTCTCCCCTAGCCACAGGGCAGCCTCCCTTCCTCCCCTGGACATACAAATAATTGATTTCCCTGTGCATGGGTGATAATAATGACATAAATGCTCTGGAGAGGATTTAAGGCAACACATCTAACTCTCTAAGCTGGACTTGTCTGAGTCATCCTGTGGTGTCTCAGCTCTCGGTGTGATGAGCAGTTTGTCTATACCAGCAGTTCTCAACCCGTGGGTTGAGACCCACAGGAACTGTATTAAAGGGTTGCAGCATTAGGAAGGTTGAGAACCACTGGTCTATACTGCCCTGGGATTGACCCGAAACACTAGGTGGAACTAATTCTCACAGTGGTGACCACACACCTATCTGCACCATGGGCCTACTCTCTGGGCTCGGCCGTGCAGGGTTGAGAGCAGGCCTTGAGGTCATCACACATCAGACCCACTCTCACACCCACACTCTGACATACATCCACATTCTCACATGCACACTCACACCCACCCACTCTCACACTCACATCACACTCTGAGACACATGCCCACATCCACTTTCACATCATAACTATGCTCTGAGACATACATATCACACCTATATTCTGACACATACATCGCAGGGCATACCTGCTGTCACACTCATATCACACCCACACTCTGACACACACTCATACGCTCTACTCTTTTTTTTTTTTTGTAGAGACAAGAGTCTCACTTTATATCCCTCAGTAGAGTGCCGTGGCATCACACAGCTCACAGCAACCGCCAACTCCTGGGCTTAGGCGATTTTCTTGCCTCAGCCTGCCAAGTAGCTAGGACTATAGGTGCCCGCCATAAAGTCTAGCTAATTTTTGGTCACAGTTCGGCCAGGGCCAGGTTTGAACCTACCACCCTCGGTATACGGGGCTGGCACCCTACTCACTGAGCCATAGGCGCCGCCTCACACCCTCTACTCTTACACACCCACACTCCACTCCACACACACCTGCTCTTGCACACATTACACCCACACTCTGACACTCACACCCAGACTCACACACGCCTGCTCTCATACATCACACCCATTCTGATACACCCACATTGATACCTGCCCTCATACACCCATAGTGTGACACACACTTGCTCTCACACCCACACATACCTGCTCTCACACACATCACACCCACACTCTGACACACCCAGACTCTCACACACCTGCTCTCACACCCACACTCTTCTTGGTCCTCAGGATAAGCACAGACAAGTAGAAGAACGAGAACCTTGGTCCACATCATGGAGACCCGTGACCTCGAACATTTCTCGGCCACGTCTCTTGAGCTGCAGCCAGACTGGTGAGATATGTGTGAACTTGCTCCCGAACACCTTCGTGACATCGTAGCCATGGCTGTTCCACTGGCAGAGGAAGGAGATGTCAGACAGAGGACAGGTGAGCCTGCCCTGGCCTCATCATGATGCTGTTACTCTGGCCTTCCCAGAACCAGCCAGCCAGTACAGACAGCTTTTTAGCCTGGGCTGACATTAGGGTGCCCTTCTCCCACTCTGTACTACCACCAGCAGCCTGGGATCCAGGCCACACAGTCCCTTTCACCAGCAAGACTGGTGCTTCTCTTTACTAGCCCTCACTCTGAGCTAGGACACATCACTGCTGCAGCTGGCTGCTGAGGCCAAATGCCCAACGGCCCACCTCTGGACTTGGGGCACCAACAGGGTCACCTATAGCTTAAGCAGGGCACCCCTAGCACCCTTCACTCTGATATCCTCCAGGACAGTACCTCTCCCCTGTGGCTACACAGCTGTAGCAGCCAGGGAGATGAGAATCCAGACCCCATCAATGCCTGGCCAGCCCATCAGGGACAGGGGTGGCAACTGAGGCTCAGGACTTCCCTCTGCACCTTGGGGGCCCCAACCTACTGGAGTGACATAGCCCAGCACGTCTCCAGCAAAGTTTCTATCGCGGGCCCTTGCTGAACAGTAGCTGCGATGCTCAAGAACCACGTCCTCGGCTTTGAGGTCCGTCACCACTAGACCCCGATCTTGGACAAGCTTATCTGAAAACTGATTCTGAAATAAAAGGAGTAGGGGAGCAGTGAGTCATCTGTCCTCAGTGCACAACACAGTCCTTAGGCAGCAGTGACAGCAAGTCCTTCCTCCTAGCCCAGGACTGTGTCTGGGCATCAGCAGCGCTGCTGGCCCGGATGCCCTGTAGGTAGAGGCTCAAGACCATAGCAGGCAATGCAGCCCAGAGGGGCTTGGGCCATCAGAAAGCAGAGAGAGGCTGGCAGTCTGGGGCTGTTCCCACTCTTGCTCTGGGCTGGAAGGCAGGCAGGGAACTACAGTGGCTCCCTCCAGGCACATGAGGATGGACAGCCAGTACCAGTTCTGGCCACCCCAGAAACTTGGAACTTATCTAGCCTCCCAGGCCCATACATGTTGTTGGTCAGTTAAGAACATGCCAGATACACATGACTTATTGGCAAATTGCTGTCCACCGCTTCTTCCCCAACCTGTGGGAAGGCCTCCCCACCCTGCCTCTGTTCTTGGAAGGCCCCCACCCAGTTCTCCACTTGCCTGTTCTGTCCACACTCTAGGTCCTGGCTCACCCTCTCCTTGATACCACCCACTCCTTGGCCTTGTCCCGCAGGGCCTAGTGAGAGACAAAAATGCCCACTGCAAGTGTTCTCTGTCCCAAGAGAGGACAGAGATATTGTCTGCCAGTCTAGACTAGGTCACAGGAAGTCTTCTGGTAACTCTGACCAGCAGTATGGTGACTGCTGCAGTGGAGGGGTAGTTTCAATGGGGACCCACCCTTGAGTTTACAGTCCCTGGGGCCATCCCAGAACAACAGAAAGACCACAGTGGAAACCAGCTCACAGCTGTGAATTTTTTTTTTTGAGACAGAGCCTCAAGCTGTCCCCCTGGGTAGAGTGTCGTGGCATCAAAGCTCACAGCAACCTCCAACTCCTGGGCTCAAGCAAGTCTCCTGCCTCCACCTCCCAAATAGCTGGGACCACAGGCACCCGCCACAATGCCTGGCTATTTTTTTTGGTTGCAGCCATCATTGTTGTTTGGCGGTCCTGGGCTGGATTCAAACCCGCCACCTTAGGTGTATGTGGCTGGCACCTTAGCCACTTGAGCCACAGGCACCGAGTCACAGCTGTGAATATTAAAGAACATAACAGCAATGGTGGGAGTATGCAGGTGTTAGAAGCAGGAGGTGGAGGAAAGGTGGAAGTCAGCATAGGAGATAGGCCCTATGGGGGATTGGGGGAATGCTAAAGAGTAAGCCACCAGCCCTCAGAACCTGGTGACTGGCCAGAGCCCCAGAGACACATAAGCTGCCTGCTCACTGCTGGCTCATCAGCCCTCTGTCTGAGGAGCCCAGCCACTCCAGCCTCCCAGCTCACAGGGCCTAGCAGGAGGAGTATGAGGGGCCAGCCATTGGCCAGTGTGGTCACCTCAAGTTCCCAGGCCACCCCTACCTTCTCCAGCAGTGTCTTGGAGGCAGCTTTTTTGGCATCTGACTTTGACAGGGTAGCATGAACAGAGCCACAGGCCAGAGCGAGCCACAAGAAGATGAGCAGTATCTGCATGGTGGGCATGTCACAACAGGGTCCAACCTCCAGGTCCAGAGGGCTGCAGGGAGAGTAGAGCAGGTGGAGACAACCAGAGGGAAATGTGGCGTGAGCAACCCCTCTGCAGCTGGGAGTAATTTTTTTTTTTTTTTATTTTTGCTTTCAATTTCTGCTGACTTTCACTTTATCTTAGTTTGAAGTTTTTTATTTTTTTAATGGGTGGGAGTAATTTCTCCGAAGGGAGGCCTGGGTCCTCATGGCTCTAGGCAGGGCCTTGGCCACCAGGACAGAGACCTGCAGCTGGAGTCCATTCTCTAGAACTACCACACACACCTCCCCACCCCGACCCCAGCTGGACCACCAGTTCCTCTCAGACACCCAGAAAGGATCTTCCTCACCACCAGTCACACAGCCTTCTCCTCACTGCCCAAGGCTGGCCTGATCACTGCCAGCCACCTAGGAAAACAGTGACTCCTATCTCCCTCACAAACCCAATGAAATCCTGCCCATAATAGGGCTTAAATATAAAACAGAGCCATGGAAAGTACTAGAAGACAATATGGATATCTATTTATGTAATCTCATGGTAGAGAAGGCTTTTGCTACTATATCATCAATGAAAGAGACTATGAGGCTCAGCACCTGTGGCTCAAGTGGCTAAGGTGCCAGCCATATACACCTAAGGTGGCAGATTCGAATTCAGCCCAGGCCTGTCAAACAACGATGGCTGCAACCAAAAAATAGCCGGGCGTTGTGGTGGGCACCTATGGTCCCAGCTACTTGGGACGCAGAGGCAGGAGACTCGCTTGAGCCCAGGA
>NW_003852655.1:910260-916786 GCF_000181295.1 Otolemur garnettii | reverse complement strand
TCACAGCAACCTCCAACTCCTGGGCTCAAGCGAGTCTCCTGCCTCTGCCTCCCAAGTAGCTGAGACCACAGGTGCCTGCCACAACACCTGGCTATGTTTTGGTTGCAGCCGTCATTGTTGTTTGGCAGGCCAGGCTGGATTCGAACCCACCACCTTAGGTGTATGTGGCTGGTACCTTAGCTGCTTGAGCCACAGGCACCGAGCCCATGCCCATAATCTTAACACTTTGGGAGGCAGAGGCAAGATTGCTTGAGGCCAGAAATTTGAGACCAGCCTGGGCAACACAAAAATTTAAAAATTAGCTGTATCTACAAAAAAAATTAAAAATTAGCTGGGCATGATGGTACACACCTGTAGTCCTAGCTACTTGGAGGGTAAGGCAAGAGGATTATTTGGGTCTTGGATTTCAAGGTTACAGTGAGCCACGATCTATGGAATAAGAGGGTGTCCCGACTCAGAGTGTGTAGGATTCCAGAGGATGATAATATCGCGAAGACCAGAGCAACAGCAACTCTCCAGAGCTGCTAGTAGGGATTTAAATTAGGAAAACCTTTTTGGATAAAAAGCTGGTCATAAATACTTTCCTTTCCTTCACAGTTTGCCTGGGGGTACTTTCCACATACATAGAAAACGTGAGGGTCCTCATGGGCGTGGCTCTCCCCAGACTCTAGAGCACAGACAGGCATTGCCCACTCCCGACATGCTGCTTGATGCAAAGAAACAAAATTGCATTTATGCAGCACTGTCCCACAGGAGAAAAGTATGCAAGGAGGCATGCTAGAAAGTAAACAAGAAGGCTATCTAGAATTACATAATCATTTTATTTCTTCTCTTTTGCTTTATCTGTTTCCTGATTTTCCTGTATTGAACTTTTATTATACAGTCATTTTTAGGTTCTAGAGACCTCTCACTACCCCTGCAATTCCGCCTTCTCATCTTTCACTCAGGGGGCAGCTGAGCATGACCCAGCAAAGGTATCAGTCCTTCACAAGGCATAGAGACACCATGTGTAAAGCAGCATGTAGACCTACAGTCTCATGCCCTGCCAGCATGCAGCCCTCCAGACCAGCCAAGAAGTCCACACCACCTAGACAGAGGCAGAGGAACTCAGGATCAAGAGGCTCTAGAAACTCCGTCCAGGCCCACCATAGGGCCACCCTCCTACCTGAGTGATCTGCTAGCCAGGAGCCTATTTTCTTCTCCTCTCAACCTCCTTCCCTTTGTCCTGTCACTTCCATGGGTGAGGCAGGCACTCCCAGTGCAGACGCCCCTGGGCAGCAAGGTTCCACACTTCGGCCCTTGATATACTCACAACACACTTGAATGGAGCAGAGGGAAGAACACAGCTCTGGAGTGAGGCTGGAACAGGGAAACTCCTGCACCTAGGAGACAGGGGCCACAGGACAGCCTATGGCTCCTAAGGAGTTGGAAGAGAATTTGCAGGGCAAGTTCAACAGTACCTGCTACAGAGCCCCAGGAAAGGGAGCAACTATTGGAACTGCAAGGGGCTGAGATAGGGTGGGCCTAAGATCTAGGTCCAAATCACCACCCTCTGCCCCCAGGCCCTCCTCCCATCAGTACTTCTCTTTCATGACATATCCCAGCATCAGAATCAAGGGCAGCAGCCTCCTGTCAAGGCACCCCAGACCCACCACCTTTTTGCTGCAGCTGGGAGGTGTGGTCTGAGTTGGCAACAGCCCAAGGGAAGCAGGGGGATTCTGGCTGTGGCACAGGGGGGTGGCCCACAATCTCCCAGAGCTTGGCTTCAGGCTGCAATTGCAGTTTCCTCAGCTCCCAGGAACCCTATCTTTGACCCCAGCCCCTTCTCTTTTGAGTGGAGATCGAAGTCACAAAGGAAAGAAAAGGATGAGAAATCAAATTGGGGGGGGGTGGTCCTCCAGGGAAGTGATCTAGGAATAACCCAAGTGCCTACCCACCACTTCAGGTCTCCACCACTACCTGGCATCCTGCAGACCTGAAACAGGGCCATCATCCATCTACCCAGGGGCCCCTCCATGACCTCCTAACCCAACTGGTGATTTCACACCTCAGGGAAGGAAGAGGCATGTGTAGAGAGATGGGGCTAACTGGACTCATGGAAGAGGAGGGCGGTCCTGCCAGCTTCTGTGTATGGCAGAGAGGCAATAGAGGCACAACGAAACTGAGCACAAGGCCAGAGCTGGTACTGCCACTAACCATCTGTACCTGGCAGGCCAGGTCCAGGAGGAAGTGCTGGGATACTGGATACGGGGCTGCTCTGCAGACTCACCAAGGAACTTTCCAGACAACTGCCCAGGAAGATGATGCATGATGGCTGCTCATACTGCCACCAAACCCTTGTCTGAGCTTCAGCACCTCATGTGGCTCCCCACTGCCCACACTGTCCTAAGGCTCACCTCTGAGGCCAGTGAGAACAGACTCTATCATGTGCCTCACACAGGAGATTCCCAAACACCTTTGGTCAGAAGAGCCTGGAACAGCGGTACTATGCTGTATGATGACAGGAGTGGGCCCAGCCCTGGTCACCTGGAGGGGTCTCAGAACCTGCTTTGTACCTACTACTGTTCCCACTATTCCAGGTCCCACAGCTCCCCAAGGACTGTCTCTGCAGTGTCGATGGAAATGACCCACAGAAATGCACCTTACACCACAGCCCAGCACTTATGTGCTAGAAGTTTACCAGAGCTAATGCTACTCTGCAACAGATGCAAGCTATTTACTTTCTGTTGAGACAGTCTTGCTTTGCCTCTTGGGTAGAAAGCAGTGGCATCAGCCTCATTCAGGCTAGTTTCAGCTAGTTTTTCTATTTTTAGTAGAGAAGGGGTCTTGCTCTTGCTCTAGCTGGTCTCAAACTCCTGAGCTCAAAGGATACTCCAGCCTCAGCCTCCCAGAGGGCTGGGATCACAGCTGTGAGCCACAGTGCCGGCTGGCTTCTATTTTAAGAGCTGGTTTTTACCCCGACTGATCTCACACTTCAATAATGGATAATATGAATGTGGACTGATGCGCTGAGTGTCTGTCATCGGTCCCACTAGCTGGGTCCCTTAGCTCACTTTCTCATTAACAGAAATGTTGCTGTTCTTACAACAAGAACAGTGGTCACTATGAGCTTTCACCTTTAAGCACAAATTTTGGAACCAACTGTGTTTCTATGGTGAGAGAGTGTAAGCTCAGAAATGAAGATGGTTTAAGAGGCAAGACAATCACAACCCCAGGTGTCATTTATTGACCACACACTGCAGGTCAGGCCCTGTATGTTACCCACAAGTTCTCTCTACTACCCCAGGACAGAGGCACTGTCATGCCTATTTACAGAAAAGGGACTGCTGGGGGCAACCTGCCCACCTGTGGGGCAGGTGGCCAGGGCACCATACCAATTCCACAGTGCAATGGATACAGTACTGCCACAAGACGGCTTAGGATCTGGTTCTGTCACCAACCCACTGTCCCCTCAACCTCTGTGGACTCATGTCTAGTGAGCTGTGTAGAGAGGGATGGGTGAGTCTCCCTCCAGTTTAGAAAGTCTAGAGGGGTCCTCAAACTTTCTAAACAGGGGGCCACTTCACTGTCCCTCAGACCGTTGGAGGGCTGGACTACGGGCCCTGGGACGAGTCGGCTGCTAAGCAGGACAGGCAGCGGCAGCAAAAACACCCGGCGGGCCGGATAAATGTCCTTGACTGGCCGCATGTGGCCTGCAGGTCGTAGTTTGAGGATGCCCGACAGCCTTGGAGCTTTCAAAGCTTGGGGCAGAGCCAAGGTGGGATCCAGCCCCCGACATCAAAACATCTGGGCTACTTGCCCTTCACTAGGAGGATACCCACCACCCAGCCTGGAGAGCTCCTGCCCAGCTCTGGGAGCCTGCAAAACTGACCACCACCACTCTGCCACTCCAGCCAGTGCTCTCACACTTGGCCCTGGCTTGCACCTTTGCACTCACACCACCTTCTGCTCAGGCACCCTCGCCAGCATCCTCACTCAACCTCGCGCACACGCACTGGCAATCCCACCCCACTCGTCCAGCCTTCCACATGCTCTTGTTCACACTCCTCTTCACACACTGAAGACTGCCTCGCACCCCCTTTCCTTCACACTTGCCACATTCATACTCTCAGCCACACATCTCACCCTCATATATGCTCACATCCTTCACATTATCATCTCACCTTTCACACTCATTCCGACACCCTCGCCCTCACACCTTGCACTCTCATCTCACACACTCACCTTCTCTCGTCTCACACTCGTTCTCACACACACTCTCACCCTCACACCTCATGTTCACTCACCCTTATTCTCACACACTCAGTCTCACATACACTCACCCTCACTCTCACTCACCCCCATCCTCACCTCACACCCTCACACTCATCCCCATTCATACTCTCACCCTCACACACTCAATCCCACCCACACACACTCACCTCACGCTCACACATCCCTCCTCACTCTCACCTCACACACACTTACACACTCACCCTCACACCCTCACTCACACACTCATCCTCACGCGTCCCTCCCACACTCGCCCGCCCGGTGTCGCCCCGCCCCCGCCCATCCGTCCAGGGAGGAAGCTCGTCGCCGCCCGGCGCCCACTTCGCAGAGGAAAAACTGAGGCCGTGCCAGGAGGAGGAGCAGGCGCCAGCCGCCGCGGGGCTCACCTTCATGTCAGAGAGACCGGCTGCACCACCCTAGCACACAGCCGGAAGCCGCTGCAGCGCGCCGGAAGTCCCGCCCACCAGCCGCCCTGCACCGCCCACCGCGCCACGCCAGCTTCCGCGACGCCGCTCGCACAGCACCCTGGGCTGGGGCGGGGTTGGGTGGGCTTGTGGGCGGGCCCGGGTGGGCTGCTGGGCCCGGGTGGGCTGCCGGTGGGGCCAGGCCGGCTATAGGACCCTGTTAGCTCCTGCTCCTGTCGCGCGCGCCCTGGGCGGGCTCAGGACCAGGGAGTCCGAGTTTCGGGGGCTTCGCAGTGGTGCCCCCATCGCCCCGCGGTGACCAGTAGGGATCAGCGCCCGCGGTGCGGGGCTGCAGGCTACAGATCCTCTGCCCCGCGTGGGCGGCGGTTGAAGGGACCTCATGGGCGGGTCCCTGTTTGTCTCCACTCTTGCATGCTTCTCTCTTAGAGGCGGGAGTCGCCTTCCCAGGCTTTTCTCCTCCCCCTCTAGTGGCCGCCCGGACCCCACATCTCTCCCTGGGTGACCGCATCTCAGTCCGGCTTTGGCCACTATCTACAGGCCAGTGGCCCGCTTGTTCTAGGCTATGTAACCACGGGACTTTGGATGACCGCTGGACGTCAAAAATCCCGCAGATCCGAAACCCAGCCTTCGCTGTTCACATCGGCATCTTGCAGACCTCACAAGCTGGAACCCCCGGAGGTGAACAGGATCCCCATCTCAGTCTCAGCAGGAGGTGTTGGGCACCTGTGAGATAGAGGGAACACACATGTGACCAGCGTGTTCCATCACAAGGCGTTTTCTGCTGACAGATCTTCACTCCCCTCCCTAGCTGTTCCCAGCAGAGTTTCCTGCAGAAAACCACAGGGTCAGAGTGTCCCCACCCTGTTCTGCTCTTCTATCCCTGGTCAGCTCCCTGACACACTATGCTACAGATTCCCCTTTTCTGACTCTTAAGAGGGTTCTCCCTGGACTGAACTTTCTACTCCTCACGTTTTCTTCTTTCTCTTCCCCATATTTCCTACCAGCTGTTCCTCAAATCTTTCCAGAGGGGCTGAGGGCTGGGCATGTGTGTGGAGGCAACTCATACCCCGACTGTCTGCTTTCCTTTTTTTTCTGAGACAGAGTCTCACTTTGTCGCCATTGGTAGAGTGCTGTGTCATCATAGCTCAAGCAACCTCAAACTCTTGGGTTCAAGTGATTCTCTTGCCTCAGTCTCCCAAGTAGCTAGGACTACAGGCGCCCACCACAATGCCTGGCTGTTTTTAGAGACTGGGTCTCGCTCTTAGGCTCATCTCGAACCGGTGAGCTCAGACAATCCACCTGCCTTGGCCTCCCAGAGTGCTAGGATTACAGGCGTGAGCCACTGTGCCCAGCCAACTGTCTGCTTTCCTGGCACCCAGCTCAGCACTGAACTCTCAGCAATAGCCTAGATGGTTGGTTTGAGGCCCGACCTTTGGGACAATGACTCCAAGTCTCACGGAGCTCTGGAGAGAGCTCCAATAAGCTATGTTATGCTAGGCACCCTAGGAAAGCTAAGGGAGTCAGGGCATGATCAAAGGTTGCTTAAGTAGGAAAGGCATTTAGCCACCTTAGAATTTCACTGAAGTCAGATGCCTTTGAAGCTAAAGAATTGGAAAATCTACTCAGAGTTGACTCTGGGCCAGCATTGCCAACCTGAGAGGAAGGGCAGGAGCCAGAGGCAGCCTCCTTTGCAGAGTTCCTGCTGGACAAGGCATTATAGATCCCAGTTCAGCACCCTGAGATCTGTCCCCTAGCTGTCTTTTTTTTTTTTTTGAGACAGAGCCTCAAGCTGCCCCCCTGGGTAGAGTGCCATGGCATCACAGCTCACA
>NW_003852655.1:902103-909260 GCF_000181295.1 Otolemur garnettii | reverse complement strand
AAAAAAAAAAAAAAAAAGAAAAGTTTAAGAGAATCAGAACCAAAGTATTTGCATTTCTGTATTAAGGGAAACCTAATCTCAGTCTAGGCTCGATGGTTCACCCCTGTAATCCCAGCACTCTGGGCAGCTGAGGCAGGAGGATCCCCAAGCCAGAAGTTTGAGACCAGCCTGAGCAAGAGCAAGACCCTATCTCTACAAATGTAGAAAAACTAGCTGGACATGGTGGCAGGCACCTGTGGTACCAGCTACTTGGGAGGCTGAGGCAGGAGGGTCGCCTGAGCCCAGGAGTTCAAGGCTGCAGTGGGTTATCATGATGCCATAGAACTCCATCCCAGGCAACAGAGTAAGATTGAGACTCTGTCTCAGAAAAAAGGGAAACCTGAACACATTTTGTATTTTATGATTCTGAGACATTAAAGATAACTTGGGATTCACCACTTTTTTTTGAGACAGTCTCAAGCTGTTACCCTGGGTAGAGTGCCATGGCATCACAATTACAGCAACCTCCAACTCCTGGGTTTAAGCGATTCTCTTGCCTCAGCCTCCCAAGTAGCTGGGACTATAGGCGCCCACCACAACACCTGCCTATTTTTTGGTTGTAACTTGGCGTTGTTTGGCGGGCCTGGGCTGGATTTGAACCCACCAGCTCTGGTGTATGTGCCTGGCACCTTAGCCACTTTAACTATAGGCACCAAACCATGGGTTCACAACATTTAAAATTTTAATCTATTCAGTGTATGAGTTCTTCAGACATCTGAGATTTTCTTCTCAATTCAGACAAACCGATGTATGTAAAAAAGAGGTAAATTTTTTTTGTTGTTTTTTGTTTTTTGTTTTTTTGAGACAGAGTCTCAAGCTGTCGCCCTGGGTAGAGTGCTGTGGCATCGCAGCTCAAGGCAACCTCAAACTCTTAAGTGAGTCTCTTGCCTCAGCCTCCCAAGTAGCTGGGACTACAGGCGCCCACCACAACGTCCAGCTAATTTTTTTTTGGTTGTAGTCGTCATTGTTGTTTGGCAGGCCCAGGCTGGATTCATACTTGCCAGCTCTCATGTATGTGGCTAGCACGCTAGCCGCTTGAACTACAGGCACCAAACCAAGAGGTAAAAGATATTAAACTTACAAATTCAGTTTGAAATATTGAAAATGCTAGGTTGGGCACAGTGACCTATGCCTGTAATCCCAGTACTCCGGAGGCTGAGACCAGTGGACTGCTTGAGCTCTGGAATTCAAGACCAGCCTGAACAAGATCGAGACCCTGCCTCTACTAAAAATAGAAAAACTTGCTGAGCTTTGTGGTAGGTGCCTATAGTCCCAGCTACTTGGGAGACTGAGGCAGGAGGATTACTTGAGCTCAGGAATTTGCTGTTGCTGTGAGCTATGATTAAGGTGACCAGATTTTAACATTGGTAAAGTGGGACACCATTGGGGGGGAGGGGCGGGGCCTGACAACAATGCAAACTTTGATAATCAGTTCTCGATAATCAGTTCTCAACAATTATTTATTATTATTAAAGTTTAACATTATAAAATTAACAAAAATAATATAAAACTCATATCCTGGCGAAATAGCCACATGGCAGCCAAAAACCGTATATTCCCTTCCTGTTCTAACATGTTCCTAGTTTGTCGTGCATTCTTTCGAAAAATTGGGACTTTTTTAAAATGCCGCAGGACAAGGGACAAATTGGTAAAAATTGGGACTGTCCCCCGCCAAAAGTGGGACGTCTGGTCACCTTAGCTGTGATACCACTGTACTCTATCCAAGGCATAGAGTGAGACTCTGTCTCAAAAAAAAGACAAAGTGCTTAATTAGCTGAGTGTATAGGTGGGACCAAATATTATGCAGTGGCCCTTTAAAAATGACTGTAAAATCTTCTGGTGTTTGTAAAATTGAACTTAACTGGTTAAGAAATTGGTTTTGAGGCATGTGGGGTGCAAGCACTTTGGGAGGCCAAGGCAGGAAGGATCACTCAAGGCCATGAGTTTGAGACCAGCTTGGACAACATAGCCAGACCCTTCATCTAAAAAAAAAAACAGTAAAGAAATTGGGGTTTGGGGGTGGCGCCTGTGGTTCAGTGAGTGGGGCACTGGCCCCATATAGTGAGGGTGGTGGGTTCAAACCCCTGGCCCCAGCCAAATTGCAACAAAAACAATAGCCAGGCATTGTGGTGGGTGCCTGTAGTCCCAGCTGCTAGGAAGGCGAAGGCAAGAGAATTGCCTAAGCCCAGGAGTTGGAGGTTGCTGGGACCTCTCTACAAAGGGCAATAAAGTGAGACTGTCTCTACACAAAAAAAAAAAAAAAAGAAAGAAAAGAAAAGAAAAGAAATTGGGGTTTTGGCCTGGTGCCTGTAGCTCAAATGGCTAGGGCGCCAGCCACATACACCGGAGCTAGCTGGTTCGAATTCAGCCTGGGCCCACCAAGCAACAATGACAACTATAACTAAAAAATAGCCCGGTGTTGTGGTGGGCGCCTATAGTACCAGCTCCTTGGGAGGCTGAGGCAAGAGAATCGCAGAAGCCCAAGAGTTTGAGGTTGCTGTGAGCTTGACACCTTGGCACTCTACCCAGGGTGACAACTTGAGACTCTGTCTCCAAAAACAAAAAATTAAATAAATAAATAAAAAGAAATTGGGGTTTGAATGTATAACTTTAATAAATTGAATCCTAATTATTAAAATTTAATGTAAATCCAAGTAAAACCCCCTTGGCTAAGCACTAAGCCAGCTCTCAACCCCATTCCTAGTCCTCCCTACCCAGGGTTGGGTGTGAGGCATCCTGGCTGAGGTCCAGGCTCTGAGCTGTGGACTTGGGTCTGACTGCCCTGAAGCTGACCTCTTGCTGCCCCTGCCAGTCCCCACTGGGTACTGGGGAACAGGAAAGGGTTGGGCAGCCCCCATGGAGCAAGAGACTTACAGAGATAAGCCTTTTTTTTTTTTTTTTTGAGACAGAGTCTCACTTTGTAGCCCTTAGTAGAGTGCTGTGGCATCATAGCTCACAGCAACCTCAAACTTTTGGGCTTAAGTGATCCTCTTGCCTCAGCCTCCTAAGTAGCTGGGACTACAGGCACTTGCCAGAATGCCTGGCTATTTTTAGAGGCAAGATCTCACTCTTGCTCAGGTCTCAAACCTGTGTGCTCAGGCAATCTACCCAACTTGGCCTCCCAGAGTGCTGGGATTACAGGTGTGAGCCATTGCACCTGGCCAGAGATGAGCCTTTCTGCTGCCAACTGCACCCTCGCTTCTGCGCTGGGAACACCCCTCAGAGACTGCCTGAAGGGTGCCCCTGCATATCGTGGATACCTTTGCTCTCATATTGTGTTGTTAAAGCTGCCTGGTGGCTGAGGGGCCTCTGGGCATGGGCTGTCTTTCCCATGCTAGCCAGCACTCCTGGGGGAAGTGAAATTGGGGTCCCTGGCCTCACAGTGGCCCTGGGCTGCCCCTCATTTGCTGAGTCAGTACAGGCACAACCTTTCCTGATGGTGGCAAGTCCTGTGACTCTGTCCTATTTTCAATGGGAGGCCTTGGCCTGGATCACCTGAGGGCAGGACACAGGCCATTATTGCTGACTGTGTCCTATCATTCCAGGGCATGAACTAAAATATTCCAGTTTAGAGGGCGGAAACTCAGGAAGAGGGACGCACGACAGGACCCCCAGCTACCAAGCCCTCCCCTGCTCAGAGACAGGGATATCTTTTCCAGTGCTGGGATAAGCAAGGGGGAAGCAGTGTGCCTGCAGCGGAAGCTTCAGGATCTAGTACCAGAGCCAGCACAGCAGATTCTCTGTCTGTCCTACATGTGGGACATGACAGTTTGGCTGTGACCAGGGTGACAGTGTCCTGTCTGGTTAGCTGCTGGGCAGGCACTGACTGGACCCTAAGGTGGTATCTGCAAAGATGTATAGCTTTGCTTTGTGCATTTTTCTTTTGCAAAGGGCCTCATCCCTGGGCTTCCTGCTTCTTAGTGTCCTATGACCAACTTACATGCCCGAAAACAGGCCAATCGTGATAGCTCACACCTGTAGTCCCAGCACTCTGGGAGGCCAGAGGGAGTAGACTGCTTGAACTCAGGAATTTGAGACCAGTCTGAGCAAGAGCAAGACCCCTCCCCCCATCTCTACTAAAAATAGAAAAACTAGCTGGGCATTGTGGCTGATGCCTGTAGTCCCAGCTACTTGGGAGGCTGAGTCAGGAGGACTGTTCAAGCTCAAGAGTTTGAGGTTGCTGTGAGCTATGATGATGCCACTGTACTCTACTCAGGGGGACAGAATGAGACTCTGTCTCAAAAAAAGAAAAAAAACCCTCAGAAAAAAAGGGAGGGGTGCGTGCATGGTATTGATAAGGCCCAAGCGGGAGCCTTTCTCCACCGTTACAGTGTGTTGAATGGTGGCCTCCCCCAAAGATTGCCTAGGTCCTGACCCCCATACCCATGAATGTGACCTTATCTGGAAAGACACGATCAAGCCAAGCATCTAAATCCCTGGGGACCTACCTTACAAGAAGAGAAAGGAGAGGAAGCTTTGAGACACAGACTCAGGAGAAAGCCACATGAGGATGGTGGCAGAGGTCGGGGCCACTGGAGGCCTCCAGTTGTGCCACAGGATGCTCACATAGTGGTGCTGGTGGGCCTGACATATGCTTTCGGTCCTGAAGCGCCTGTGCTTAGACCAGTCTCAACATTGAATGTACCCATTAGCTCACCCTTGCTGGGCCCTTAGGTGATGGACAGCTGATCATCAGCAGGGCTGGCCTGGCCTTCAGGGACCTGGGGACATTGCTGGAGAGGGGTCTCAGGGAGCCTGGAAGTCCTGGGTCCCTGCCTGTGGGAGGGGAAATATTTTCATAGCCCCCTCCCCTGGCTGGAGCCCCCAGCTGGATGGCTCATATAGCCATGAAGATTCTGGAGGAGAGGTGGTCATTTACTGATGGTTGATAGTATTAAGCACCTTCAAGACCTGAGCGGGTAGATATGAAGTGGTATTGATGGTGTTGAGGACATAAGACATGATGAGGGGATATACTGACATGTTTTGGGCCCTTGAAGCCCCATAAACTTCAATGACACAACCTTTCATATTTTGGGGTTTATCTTATATCCCCAGGCACAGTAATAGGCATTGATTAGGATCTAGGTTTGGCTGGGTATAATAGGCCCCCAACAGCTGCAGCATCAGCCTGGGCTGTTCAGGGCTGATGTGGCAGTGGACAGCATGATAGGTGTCCCCATGGCGGGGGCGGAGGTAGGGGTTCAAAATCCTGTCCCCAAATGTACACACATCACCTCTGTTATGGTTTGAATTGTGTTTCCTAAAAACATATGTTGAGGTCTTAGCCCCAGTACCACAGGATATGACCCGATTTGGAGTTAGGGTCATGGCAGACATAATGAGATGTGCTTTCTGTCCTGAAGCTCTTATCTTCAGGCCAGTCTGAGTGTCCAGCAAGTGAGTGTAGTGACCAAAGATGATGCAGTGACCAAAGTCCCTGGGAATTAACCCACAGCAACTCTTCAAGGAGGTGGTAGAGGTGCCCTGCTGTCCTTGCCAGGTGACAGCGGTCAGCCATCCTGGAATTCTCTTCTCTGCATGTTTGGTGTGGCAGAGGCGCAGATGCTTCCTAGTTTTTACTCTTTCATTCTTCCTTTTAAAACTAGAGCTACCTGAAGACTGTACATTTCCCAGCCTTCCAGGCAACTAGATCTGTCTGGGTGACAACATTGAGGCCTATAGGTTGTGAGTAGAAGTAACTGGGCAACCTCCAGATTGAATTGGCTGGCGGAGTCTGCTTGTGTAAGAAGATGGCTTGTTTTCACTGTTTTTCTTTCTCCTTTCCCACTGCCTGCAGATGAATACAGGCAGCTCATCAGCCTTGCACCCAGAGGGGGGCATCCCATCTTGAGGAACACAGAGCCATCTGCAGCCTCACATGGCTCATTCTGAACATTCCACAGGGAGAAACTATCCTTCTCATTTTAGTCACTATATTTTGAGGTTCCCTTTTTAAGCAGTTTGGCCTCCACCCTTGTACATGTGAGAAAGAGAAAAAAGCTTTAAGCCAGATCAGCAGCTGTATCCATGGGCTAGCCTAATGTGATCTGCTGCAGAAGAAGAAATGGCAGGGACAGTGGCAATGGTTGGTGTCATCAGTGAGTGGGCCCAGGTAGACTACACCACTCCCCAGGCCAGCTCCTCTCACAGGCTGGCTGGGCAGGGGAGCTAAATGTGTACGTGCTGCAAATCCATACCACGTGGGTGTCTGATGGTGGTGCAAGTTTGATTTGGGGCTAGTCAGGGGTTGGGAGACTGGGTCTACACCTTGACACTGCCTGGGATGCCTTAACAAATGCTAAGTTGGGGAACAGTGGCTCAGGCCCATAATTCCAGTGCTTTGGGAGGCTAAGGCAGAAGGATTGTTTGAGGCCAGGAGTTGGAGGGTGCAGTGAGGTCTGGCTGAACCATTGCACTCCAGCCTGGGTTACAGAGTGAGACCCTGTCTCTAGAAAAGGAAAAGACCATCATCTAGTCCCCAAGCTGTACCCCATACCATTATAGCAGCACCACCAGCCTACTCTTTGGATTGAGAAGGAAGCTTCCAGGATTCTTGTGTTGCCTTTCCTGCCCCAGGGCCCCTTCTCATCCATGCTTTGCTGCTGACAGTGTTGATTTCTGCTAAGAAGGAAGACTCACAGGATGTGGTTATGATGTTGTTGAAAGATCTCTTCTCCCCCAGGGTTTCCCAGTGTCTTTCCAGCAAGGTGCCTGGGTCTGTGTCCTGGGCTGCTTCTGGGAATGGGGGAGGGTGATGGTGGAAGTCAGGTGTTTGTTGATTTTCTGAGCCACATACAAGAACTCGGAGGGCTGTCCCTCTGTTGGCCCAAGGAACTCTGAGCAGGTAGCCCCACCAAAGGCTGCTGCTGGGCAGACTGCCCTGGGTATATCATTGGTCTTGTGGTCTAGTAGGGTGTCCTGCCTCTGTCACCTCAGGTCATCCTTCTCCTTTGAAAACAGGGACTCCAGCTTGGCGCCTATAGCTCAACTGGCTAAGGCGCCAGCCACGTACACCTAAGGTGGCCGGTTCGAATCCAGCCCGGACCCACCAAACAACAATGATGGCTGCAACCAAAAAATAGCCGGGCGTTGTGGCGGGCGCCTGTGGTCCCAGC
>NW_003852655.1:898151-901846 GCF_000181295.1 Otolemur garnettii | reverse complement strand
AAAAAAAAAAAAAAAAAAAGAAAACAAAACAGGGACTCCACTTCTGCCACTGTGCCCCTGCTCAGAGGATGTCCCCTGAGGCTGTGCAGATGCTGGTTCTCTGTAATGTACACATTTCCATGGCCTTGGGAAGGGTCTTCTTGAAGTGGCTTGTAGGTTCAATGCCTGATTCCTCTGAATCCCTTTCTTTGCACAGTACTGTGACCACAAGTGGCTAAAATGTGACAAATATCCACTCAACTTAAGAAATGAAACTTTTCCCAAGCACTATATTCTCCTGGAGGTGGCCTCTCCCCCATGGAGGTGTGGCTGTGGTCAGGGAGGCACATGTGGACTCAGGCCTTAGTCTGGTATGGGAGTGAGGGTTCCGAGTATCTGCTAAGGAGAAAGCACTGACATGCAGTGGGAGTCCTTGGTGTGGCCACCTGATGGGACCCCTGAAACCCCTCAACACACTTGTGTAGACAGAAGGACATGTGGGAGGAAAGGAAGGACCTGCCCAGACATAAGCCCTTCTTCAGAGAGGTCCCTGCAGCCTCCCACCTGCACTGCTTGTTCTATGAGTGGTTGCTGGGGGTGGGGTTGGTGGCATTTGTTTACCCCAGAGCCTGCATTCTGCCCACCAGTGGTGGGAGTGGTCCTCATGGATCCCTGGACCTGCATGGATACATGCAGTGCAGCCCAGGGGGCCTCTTAGGGTCAGAAGAGGGGAGGCTGCAGATGGAGGGGACAGGTTGAAGGGGAAATGTCCCCTGACCCCTTCCTCTGCCAGGAGGTGGCTATGCCAGGGTCCCCAAAATGAGTGGTGGTGGGGATCCCAGAGACATCTTCCCCAGGAGGCCCTCTGCTGGCCTGGCTTCTTGCCTCTGTCTTGGAAGATGAGGAACTTGTTTGCTGACCAGCAATTGGGTCTGTCACAGGTCCTGTTTTCCCCAGGGACTGGAGGTCCAGAGCCTCAGTGGGGTACCTGGCTTCTGAAGTGGGGGGGTTCCCTTCCTTCTCTCAGCCAGATCCACCCAGGCCTAAGGCTCTCTACTGGGATTGGGGAAGTGAGCCAGGGTGGGTCTGGGCCAGTTCCAGGTATCTGCCGGAAAACCCCTAATGAGGAAGAAGCTTCAAAGCCATCTGGAGCCCCAAAGAAGAGCTCAGCAGGGCCATCTGCTCTCCAAACAGGTTCCCTGGGGGTCTGTTACTAGTGGAGGCTGGTCCAGTGCAGCACAGGCCAGCAGGTCCTCTGTCCTGGTGTGTCCACAGTGCTGGTCCTATGCCACCACTTAACTGGGGAGCAGAGGTGGGCAGCAGTGACAATAGCAAAAAGTCCTGGCTGGGCATGGAGGCATTGCAGCCACCAGCAGCTGTCATGAAGGATGGGCTGGATAGCCCAAGTGAGGTGGGGGCAGGTGCTTGTGTAGACACCTCCTTCATACCCAGCTGGTGCTGGGTATGGTGCTGGGTATTTGGTGCTGCAAGAGCCTTTGGTTCTGTTCTCTTAAGGCCCAGGGAAGGGTGGCCTATGGTAGTTCTACCATGTCCTCTCTAGAGCCAGGAATAGCCAAGAAAATGTCCCAACACCCACCTGGCGTCCCAGGGCTGTACCTGCCCCCCATACCGCTCAGCTTTCCCCCCTCCCACACTAACCTCCACCTTGCTCAGAGGCCTGGGCTCTACCCCAGGGCTGCCCAAGACCCCCAGCTGGGCCACTTAGCAGTCCTTAGCTCCCAAGTGGACAACTAGAGCTTCAGCTAGTAGGAAGCAAAGTCCATGCTCAGGGCACAGGGTGTGTGTTCCTGTTGCAGTGACCGCCATGAGCGTGCTTTGGAGCTCGCTGCAGTAAAAATAATGGAGGGGCCACGCTTGCACTCGAGTCTCTGTCTGCACCCACATCCTTCCTACGGTGACACCGGCTGCACAGTCGAACGTGAGCAGCCCCAGGACACGAACCCGAGATCTCAACGAGGCCCCGCCCCCTCGCCCACCTCCAGAGGGCGCCCCGGCCCGGCTCTCGACGTGCTCGCCCCCGCGCCGCTTCCTGCGCGCCCTCCTCGGCCGCCGTCCCCTGCAGCGCGCTTGCGTGCGCGTACCTGCCGGTGCGGGCGTCGTGCGTGCGCGTGCGCGGCGGCCCAGAAAGCGGCGCTCGGACCCTGAGGCGGCTTTGCGGCGGCTCCTCGGCGGCTCCGCGCTCCGCGCTCCCGGCTCCCCGCGCTCCTCCTCCGGGCCCGCCAGCCGGGGCCGCTCCGGGCGCAGGAAGATGCCGGCTGTGTCCAAGGGGGACGGGATGCGGGGCCTGGCGGTCTTCATCTCGGATATCCGCAACTGTGAGTGGCCCCGGGCGCCGCTCCGGGCCTGTGGGCGGGAGGGGAGGCGGGGGCGGCCAGCGGCGCGGACCGGGGGCTACAGGTCCAGACCCGGGACGGGGACAGGCCTGCCCGTGCACGCCGGGGTGTAGGGGCTCAGGGCTTGGGGTGCGGGGTGTCGGGTGCCGGCGCGGCCGCGGGGCGTAGCGGGGCGAGGTGCAGGGCTGCGGAGTCTGGGGCGCTGGCAGGGTGCGGGATGCGGGGCGTTGCGGTGTCTGGGGTGCTGGCAGGGCGCGGGATGCGGACAGGGGTTTGGGGTTATGGGGTCTGGGAAGCAGGGAGGGGGAGTGCGTGGTTTGGGGCGCTGGCAGGGTGGGAGCGCGGGGTGTGGGGTCTGAGGCGCCGGCGGACGCAGGGCGGCGTCCTCCATCCGCATCCCCACCCTAGTCGCTGGCCTGAGCGGAGTGGGGGGTCCTGTTGCACCGCCGAGGGGGTTCCGGGCCCAGACGCCCCTCCCCTGCATGATGTCATCTCGGTCTTTACAGTAGCTGAGCATTTAACCCAGAGCTTTCCATAGTAGCGTGGATTTTTGCTGTGGGAGCAGAAATCTGGAAATCCGCGTCTTCCCGAGAAACAGCTCCCTGGCCTGGGGCCTGGTGGCTTATTACGCCCTGATTAGATCTCCCCCGCCACCCTTAAAATGACTCATTCCCGGAGGGAATCCGGAGTAGAGCAGCCAGGGTGCAAGGTGGCTTCGGGAGTTGCACAGCCCTCCTCACTGTTCCCTTGGGCCAGGAATCTTCACCTAGAAGTGAAACAGGCCTCGGGAGCTTGGCCACACAGGGGCATGCATGACATTTGGCTTCAATGTGTGGAGAGGATCCCCTTATCTACTTTGAGGAGGAAAAAGCCAGTTTCCTGTCTTGTATGCTTAGTTTTTCCTTGTTATCCAGGGAAGAGCTGACTTTATGATTCTTGGTTGTGAGGAATTTGTGTGACCTTCTCTACTGATAAATACTGCTGTAGGGAAGCTTCCCTTTAAACTGTTACCTCCTTAGACTGACTGGTGGATCAGGAGGACAGCCTGGTTCTAGTACAGACTCTGTGCAAGGGTAGAAGGCTTTGTGTCCCTTCCCTTACTCTGCCAACAAAACAAACAAACAAACAAACAAAAACCCCCATAGAAACACTCCCAGGTCACTGCTTGTATAAGTAGGACAGCATTCTCTTTTTTGTTTTCCCTTCCTTTGCTATGTGATAAAATTACCAAGACAACATATTCATAGTAAATGCAGTGCATTTTGTAAAACTGTGCTTATTCTTTGTTAAGAGAACCCATGGGGCAGAGGCTGAGCAGTCTTAAGTTATGACATTTATCCTTCCATTTTTTTTTTTTTTTTT
>NW_003852655.1:895890-898030 GCF_000181295.1 Otolemur garnettii | reverse complement strand
CACAGGTGCCCACCACAACGCCCGGCTATTTTTTGGTTGCAGCCGTCATTGTTGTTTGGCGGGTCCGGGCTGGGGATTCGAACCCGCCACCTTAGGTGTGCGTGGCTGGCGCCTTAGCCAGTTGAGCTATAGGCGCTGAGCCTATCCTTCCATTTTTGAAGGACTTTGAAAACTGTTTTCTCAGACAACTGGTCACTACTTATTAGATAGATGTTATATGCTAGCTCCTGCATTTGTCAAGATGGTGCCTGCCATAGGGTGAGTACAGTAGCTCTCCTGTATTAGAGGTTTCAGTTACCTGTGATCAATTGTGGTCTGAATAGGTAAGTATAGTACAATAAAATGTTTTGAGAGAGATCATATTCACATAACTTTACAGTATATATTTGAGACAGAGTCTCACTCTGTCACCCTGGGTAGAGTGCCATGGCACCACCCTACTCACAACAACCTCAAACTCCTGGGTGCAGGTGAGCCTCCTGGCTTAGCTTCCCAGGTAGCTGGGACTATAGATGCATGCCCCCACACATGGCTAGTTTTTCTGTTTTTGGTAGAGCCTGGTCTCTAACTACTGAGAACAAGCAATCTTCCTGTTTTGGCATCCCAGAATGCTAGGATTACAAGTGTGAGCCGCTGTGCTCAGCCTTACACTATGTTGTTACAGTTTTTCTATTTTTAGTTACTGTTAATCTGTTACTGAGAGTTTTTTAGCTTTTTAATTTATTTTAATGAATGAATTAATTTTGAGACTCTGTCACCCTGGGCACAGTGCCATGGCATCATCACAGCTCATAGCAACCTCAAACTCCTGGGCTTGAGTGATCCTCTTGCCTCAGCCTCCTGAGTCTGCGAGTATAGGTGCCTGCCAGCACGCCCAGCTAGTTTTTCTATTTTTAGTAGAAACAGGGTCTTGCTCTTGCTCAGGCTGGTCTTGAACTCCTGAGTTCAGGTGATCCACCTGCCTCGGCCTCCCAGAGGGCTGGGATTATAGGTGTGAGCCACCATGCCCAGCCTCTGAGAGTTTTTAAAAATAAATAAAGTTTAATTATATGTTAAACTTCATCACAGATACGTGTATGTGGACAGAAATGCAGTGTGCATAGGGCGTGGTGCCATGTGCACTTCAGGCATCCACTGGGGGTCTTGGAGCACAGCCTCTGTGGATAAGGGGGATTGTTGTACTCTGTAAATACTTGTCGACTGTCTGTATAGACCAGAGGTTTTCCACCTTGGCACCTCTGACATTTGGGGCTGGATCATCCTTTTATGTGTGTGTGGGCTGCCCTGTACTTTAGGGTGTTCAGCAGCATAGCAGCACTAGCGGTTTCTGTTGTGACAACCAAAAATGTCTCTGGACATTGACAGCTGTCATCTGAGTGGCAAAGTTGTCTTTGGTTGGTTGAAGACCAATGAATAAGACATAAGGAGCTGTTAGGAGAAGGGGTGTCTAGTCCTTCTGGGGAGCCAGGTTCCCAGCCTTGCTGTCTGTTAGGTTCCCCTGTCATTAGTCAGAGCATTGTTCTCCTTCCAAGCTGTGTCTTCAGTTTGTGGTGCTTTTTTTCCTGTGTTACTCTTCCCCCACTGCACCGTAGGTTCTACAAGGTGGGGACCCCGTCTTGATCATCACATCATATTCCTCCTCGAATCTCCCAGTGTCTGGCATGTGGTGTGTGCCTGGTTGTGGGTAGATGAGTGAGCCAGAGAAGACCTCTCAGGATGTGATCCTTGGGCTGGTTCAGTCCAAAAGGCACATCAGGCAGAAGGCTGAGGTGTTCAAGAACCTCAGGGAATTAAACTGTGGACTGGTACCTGGAGGTGGGAGTGGAGAGCTAGCCAGGGGCAGAGTTGGTCTGAAGTTGATCCCTTGTGACAGGGAGGGGAGTCACTGCTTCCCCTTCCCACTGGTCAGCTCTGATTTTGGGTGCTTACTGTGAGTGCAAGTGTCATGAGTAGCCAGGCTTGTGGGGAGGATGCTGAGCTGGCAGCCAAGGCATTTGACCCTGGCTCTGTCTCTTACCAGCTCCATGACCGGAAACTGACTAAGAGATGAAGGGTAGAGTTTGAGCTGCAGTGTTTCAGCTCTAAATGGTTAGCTCCCTTTTACCTTTCTGACTAATTTCTTTTTTTTTTTTTTTTTTTT
>NW_003852655.1:888993-892165 GCF_000181295.1 Otolemur garnettii | reverse complement strand
AGCTGGGACCACAGGTGCCTACCACAACGCCCAGCTGTTTTTTGGTTGCAGCCATCATTGTTGTTTGGCGGGTCCGGGCTGGATTTGAACCTGCCACCTTAGGTGTATGTGGCTGGCGCCTTAGCCACTTGAGCCACAGGCGCGGAGCTTGCTTTTACATTTTTCAAAGAACCTTAAAAATTAGAAGTCTGTTTTGCTTTTTTGACTGTACATCTTAAAAATGCTGACTTAAAAAAATGTTCTTCTTGCATCTTCTTTTGCATGCCTATGCATAATTTACATTCTTTAGGAACCAATTTAGGAAGTGTGACATAGAGGGAAGGAAGAAGGATGGCCGCTGAGCCAGAGAAAGGAGCTTTCTCCAATTTTTCTGCCAAGATTGGTGGTTGGTGCTTCTAGGAAATACGCAGTTTGTCTTCTCAGTGTTTTCCTCTGGCTCCTCTGAAGGGTGGAGTCCTCTCTTTTTTTTATGATGAGTTGAAACATCCCAGTGACAAGCATCTTCTATGCCAGATACTTAGCATTACTTCTTTTTCCTCTTAAAATGATTTTCACCCTGTTGCTTTTGGCAACAATCTGTGTCAGGATTTTGTGGTGGAAGTGTTATTGGAAAGTCCGTCTTTGTGGGATTAAATGGCATTTCCTTGGCTCTTAAATCAAATAGCATCAGATCAGAGGGGTAGACTAGGATCTGATGTAGAAATAACACTGGGGGATTTTGTGCTGATGTGAACAAAGACTTTGATACGGTGGGGGCTCTGGAGCAGGAGGGACAGTGAGCCCTTGGGAGCCTTGTTCTGTTCCAGCACCTTGAGCGTGGGATTACCCCCTCTTTAGTTCAGCTCTCAAAACAAATATATGATTCTAAAAACCGAAAGTTTTTTTTTTTAAATCTGTAGTAAATTTGTTTGGTGAAAATGCTGGACCCATGCTGCCAGGAGGCTGTGTGTGGCCCCCTTCCCGTGTGAGTGTCAGGGAGTCTCCTGCACACCTCACCTCTTCTGTGCCCACCCCACTGCTCCATCGTAGTGACTATGAGTGACATGCCTGCACGTCCTAATGTCTGAGCGGTGCTGAATCCTGAACAAACTGGCCTAAAATTTTGGGTAATTGATGGCAGATCAGGACCTATTAGTTTGAGGTGCTGTGAGGCTCAGAGAAGCAGAGCTTATCCCCACTTCCCTGAGGAGCTCGCCAGCTTCTCAGAGTATGCACTGCCTCAGAAACTGCCTGTGTGGGACTAAGAGGACATCTGCATGGACCGGTGTTTTGCTCTGAAGGAGTTCTCTGGTTTTGGGGAAGGGAGTCATAGAGGGAAGGCAGAAGGAAATGATGGGACACACAGAAGCTTGGATGTTTGCAGAGGCCCATGCCAAGTTAGACTTGGGAACATTTTGTGTATAGCCCTATCAAGCAGGCATTCTTTTTTTCTGTCACATGTGACTGGCCCAGTCCCCCTACTCCCATCCAGTGTGACAAGGTGAGTGTTGCATGAATGGGAATGTCTGGTCTCAACCCAACCTCTTATATCACTGGCCTGCGCGGGGTCTAGCCTGATTTAAGTGGCCCTGAGGTTTGATTTTGAAACTATAAGTTTGGGAGTTAGAAGCTGGGTGGCTTCTGTTGGCTTCCAGTGTTACATGGGTTAAATTAAATAACTTTTATTTCAGCTAAAAAAAAAAACCCTGACACTCAAGCAAACAGAAATGAGCAGTTTTTACCAGGCCACATCATGTCTCAGACTTAGGTTATAAAACCATATTTGCTCATTTATTCAGAATCTTCCTGACTTCTGTAGAAGAGTTGAGAAGGTTGAAGTATCCTGGAAAAGCTATAGGTGCACTTTTACCCTGAGAAAATCTCAGGATGGGGAGGAATGGCCCAAGTGGGCTTCCAAGGTGGTAGGTCAGTTCAGTGCTGGAGAGAAGACTCCACATGTGGGAGGCAGGCTGCCTCACAGGGGTGCCAGAGCCTAGAGTGCAGCAGAGGACTGGGAGAGTGTGGGGCAGTTGGGCACAGGATGGTAGCAGGGGCATCTACAGGGTGCTGGGATGGCTTGTGGCATGTGGCCTAGCCTGTAGCACACTCTGCCCCTGCTTGCCCTGCAGATATCATTTCCTGCCAGCCCCTCACACTTTTTCCCTCTACATTGTTGGCAGAGAAGGCCAAGACCAGGTAATTAGCGTGAGGAATGGGGTTGTGAAACCTTCCTTGGGGGTGGAGGGGAGGAACTCAGAGTGTAGGCTTCTATCCTAGGCCCCAGAGAGAGGGAGAAGGCTACCTGCTCTCTTGACTAAGCTCTTTTGGCCCCACTGGCTCACTTAGCCTTCTGATACCTTAGGACAGAGTCCTCAAACTTTTTAAACAGGGTGCCAGTTCACTGTCCCTCAGACTGTTGGAGGGCCAGACTGTGGGCCCCGGGAGGAGTCGGCTGCTAAGCAGGACAGGCAGCGGCGGCAAAAACACCTGGCAGACCAGATAAATGTCCTCAGTGGGCCGCAGTTTGAGGACACCTGCTTAGGAAACTGATGTGAGTTGGGAGGCAGACTTTCTACTGAGTTTGTTTAGGAAAAAAATCCAGGGAAGGTTTGGGTCAGATCCTGGTTCTGCTCTCCTTTCTTCTGCCTTTGCAGACTGTGGACCTGTTGAGCGTCTAGAGCAGTGGTTCTCAACCTGTGGGTCGTGACCCACAGAAACTATATTAAAGGGCTGCGGCATTAGGAAGGTTGAGAACCACTGGTCTAGGAGTCTTCATTTTTGCTGGAAATTTAAACTCAGGATTGCAGTGGTTTTGCTCTCATCTTGTCCTCCTATTTAAGATACTTAGTATTTCCCATTTGCCTTTCTATGCACCCTGAGATTTGGTATCTGTCAGGATTGTTTAGATTTGTGGAGATGACATCCAGATTCTACTTGCCTGGGTTTTGTTGTGCCCTGTGGGGTATTTTTCTTACCCTTAAAAATCCCTTCTGATGGCAGCTCAGGATGTCATGAGGATTAATTGCTCAGTGTGTCTGAAGTGCTCTGAGCTCCTTAGGGCTGGTGGTTCTGTTTCAGGGTTTATTATTTTTTTTTATTTTTTTTTTTTTTTGAGACAGAGCCTCAAGCTGTCCCCCTGGGTAGAGTGCCGTGGCATTACAGCTCACAGCAACCTCCAACTCCTGGGCTCAAG
>NW_003852655.1:886676-887731 GCF_000181295.1 Otolemur garnettii | reverse complement strand
GGCATCACAGCTCACAGCACCCTCCAACTCCTGGGCTCAAGCCAGTCTCC
Organism: Otolemur garnettii; assembly: GCF_000181295.1. Lineage (NCBI taxonomy): Eukaryota > Metazoa > Chordata > Mammalia > Primates > Galagidae > Otolemur > Otolemur garnettii. Next base: position 887,681 of record NW_003852655.1, on the reverse strand, counting down.
TGCCTCAGCCTCCCAAGTAGCTGGAACCACAGGCGCCTGCCACAATGCTATTATTTGGTTGCAGCCATCATTGTTGTTTTGGCGGTCCGGGCTGGATTCGAACCTGCCACCTTAGGTGTATATGGCTGGCACCTTAGCCACTTGAGCCACAGGCGCCAAGCTAAGTTTTCAGTTCTTGAGAGAGCTGGTCTGTACAGCCAGACCATAGCCTTATTTTGAACCCGTTTTGCCTGTAGGGATTAGGAAGTAGTGATTTGGTCTGTGCTCATTGTCCGGGGTAGCAGGGCTGCATGGAGGCAAAGTTGCCCAGCTGCCAGTAACTCTAGTAAGTCTTCCTGCCCTGGATAGATTACTTACTGCCTGTTACTTTGAATTAACTTGTAATTTCTATTCACTAAATTCTTTGTTTTAAACTTTTGCAGCCTTATTGTTACTATTATTATTATTACTGTTTTTGAGACAGAGTCTCACTTTGTTGCCCTCAGTAGAGTGCCTTGGCGTTATAGCTCACAACTTCAAATCCTTGGGTTCAAGTGATATTCTTGCTTCAGTTTTTTATTTGTAGTAGAGCTGGAGTCTCGCTCTTCTCAGTACTAAGACTACAGTTGTGAGCCACCGCGCCTGGCCCGCACCCTTATTATTAACTACAATTTGAGTTGTCCTTGCATAGAGAAGCACAGCCAGCTCTCTCAAGAGCTGAAAACTTGAGAGAGGAAGATGCCAGGGTGAGGTCTGGGGGTCAGGTGGCACCAAGCCTATTGGTTCCTGAGATTTGGCGTCTTTGGGATTGTTCTCCACAGAGTGTGATAGTGGGTCCCCGAGTGTGGAGGTGGTTGCAGAGGAAGAGGAGACGCTAGGCGCTCTTGAGTGTTGAGTTTCCTTGATGTGTCCTTTTTATATTATTTAGCCTGCATCATGTTGTGATTGGTGTGTATTCTTGAATGTGGCATTTGCTAAAGATGTACTTTCAATCTGTTTTTTATAAGTAGCCAAGAAAACACAGTT
>NW_003852655.1:877433-883414 GCF_000181295.1 Otolemur garnettii | reverse complement strand
CCTTAGGTGTACCGTGGCTGGCGCCTTAGCCGGTTGAGCTATAGGCGCCGAGCCCCAAGAGATGCAGTTTTTAAAACTCAGAGACTCTGCTTTTGTTTTTATATTAACTTTTTATTTATTTATAGTTTCACTATGTCACCCTTGGTAGAGTGCCGTGGCATCACAGCTCACAGCAACCTCAAACTCTTGGGTTTAAGCGATTCTCTTGCCTCAGCCTCCCAAGTAGCTGGGACTACAGACACCTGCCACAATACCTGGCTATTTTCTTGTTGCAGTTGTCATTGTTGTTCAGCTGGCCCAGGTTGGGTTCAAACCCGCCAGCCTTGGTGCATGTGGCTGGTGCCATAACCACTTGTACTATGGGTGCCAAGCCAGAGATTCTGCTTTTGAGAAGTGACAGTTACTTTGACAGTGGAAGGTATTTAAGTATCTTTCTGTTTGGCCTTCCAGCATCCCTCTCCTAGAAGATTCCTTCTGAGCCATGGCCTCTTACTGTGTGTCCTGGGGAGCCAGTTACTGCTCTGCCCTCTGCCCTCTTCCCTGCATCGTCCATTTAGTGCTTTCCGAGCATCCCTGACGTGGTACTTGGCTTCAAAGCAGGACCACACTTGTTCCTCACCTCACAGTGAGGCTGCAACTGGGGGAACCCAGCAGAAACTGAAAATAGTGTTAAGTCAAAAACACACTTGATACATCTGATGTACTGAATACCGAGGCTCAGCCTGGCCTGCCTTACATGTGTGCTGGACACTTACATGAGCTACAGTTGGGCAAAATCATCTAACACAAAGCCTGTTTTATAATAAAGTGTTGAGTATCTGATGTCATTTATTGCATACTGTGCTGTAAGTGAAAACAGAATGGTGGTGTGGACAGTCGAAATACAATTTCTGCTGAATGTGTGTCGCTTTTGCAGTATTGTAAAGTCGAAAAGTAGTTAAGACGAACAATCATTAAATTGGGGACTGCACTTATTTACAGATGAGGAAACTGAGGCACAGTGCAGTGATGAGTTAAGGCCTTAGCACAACTTAAGGCCTTATGCTTGTTGAGGCAGGGCTGGGTCTGAGCCCAGTTTACTTCATGGCAGGTCTGGTTCTCTGCTGACCTCTTCCCGCCCACAGCACCTGCTGGAGAGAGCAGCCTGGTTTCAGAAGACAAGGAATGAACTGGTGCCCATTTTCCTGTGCCCTGCTGGTACCCTGTGTCATCTGAGGAGCGTGCGGTGTTGCTGCCATCTCTGCAGAGCTCCTGAGACCTGGAACCTCTGTCCATTGCCCTATCCTGTGGCTGCAGCATAGGCTGTCCTGCGTGGCTTTTCCATTGCTTCAAGTCCCTCACTAGAGACTTAGGAAATATTTAGGTTTTAAAGCCTTTGAAATCATTTTTATTTATTTATTTATTTATTTATTTGCAGTTTTTGGCCAGGGCTGGGTTTGAACCCTCCACCTCTGGTATATGGGGGTCAGCACCCTACTCCTTTGAGCCACAGGCACCGCCTAATCATTTTTATCTTTTTAATCCTCCATGGAATGTATTTCCTTGTTAGATGAGGCTGCAGTGACAGTCTCCCTGCATCACCAGCTGTGTCCCAGAACATTTATGAGGTAATACTTCCTTTTTGTGCTGGAGATGCCTCCTTAACTCTTTGAGTTTTTGTGTCTTATCGGGGCTGTTTCCCAAAAACTTACAGGTGGATGGCACCTGTGGCTCAAAAGGAGTAGGGCACTGGCCCCATATGCCGGAGGTGGCGGGTTCAGACCTGGCCCTGGCCAAAAACTGCAAAAAAAACCCAAAAACCCCAAACTTACAGTCTGCTCCATGAAAATAATGCTTTGTTTTTAGTTTTCTAGTATGTAATTGGGCAGGTCTTTCCCAATAATGTTCAGTCTTTCTTTTTAGAGACAGAGTGTCCTGGCCTTTTCACAGCTTACAACAACCTCACACTCCTGGGCTCAAGGGATCCTTCTGCCTTACCCTCCCCAGTAGCTAGGACTACAGGTGCCTGTCACAACATCTATTAGTTCTTTTATTTTTAGTAGAGATGAAATCTTGCTTTTGCTCAAGCTAGTCTTGAACTCCTGAGCTCAGGCAGTCTGCCTGCCTCAGCCTCCCAGAGTGCTAGGATTGCAGACATGAGCTTGGCTAGCATTCAGTTTTGTTTTTTGTCTAGTCTTGTCCTTAAATGTTTTAAAAACATTAAAAAAAATAAAGAATGTTGTTCAATAAGTTAATTTTAAAACACTAGCCACTGCTTTTCTCCCATTCCTAAACCTCAGTGTCATTTATTTTCATTTTATACCAGTTTTTTCTTATATTCACTTAAAAAAGATTACTTATTGGGCGGCACCTGTGGCTTAGTGGTAAGGTGCTGGCCCCATATACCAAGGGTGGTGGGTTCAAACCCAGCCCCTGCCAAACTGCAACAAAAAAATAGCTGGGCTTTGTGGCAGGTGCCTGTGGTCCCAAGTATTCTGGAGGCTGAGGCAAGAGAATCGCCTAAGCCCAGGAGTTGGAGGTTGCTGTGAGCTGTGTGATACCATAGCACTCTACTGAGGGTGATAAAGTAAGACTGTCTCTCCAAAAAAAAAAAAGAAAAAGAAAAAAGATTACTTATTAAGTTTAAATTGCATGTTTGTTTATACTTGGCATTTTCATTATTTATTGACTTCTTACTGTGGAATATGAGGATTTAACTATTATCCAAGTTTTTCTTCTCTCATCTCTATGAGAGAATTTTGTTGGATGAATGTCTGAAAGTATTGTTCTCAGTTGAGAAGAATGATTCAACTTGTAGTTCAGTGTTTAATTTCTTTGGTGTTAATATTGTTGCCTTTTGTTTTACTTACTTTTTGGCCCCAGACTTTTGGATGTTACTGTAACACTCCTTAAAGTGGTTAGACATGTCACCTGGCCTCTCAGCCCCTTCCCTGTTGGAAATGTCCTTCCTGGGAGTCTGCCCAGCTCCCACCCTGGCCTTCTTCCCTCTGGGCACTTGCCTTCTCTGGTCTGGCAGCTCCCTGTTTTGGGAATCCATGTGTCTGTCCTTTTCCATAGGCTCCTGTGGTCTGTTGGTGCACTTCTCTGTGTGCCAGAGAACAAGTACATAGGAAATAAAAATGTCTTGGGTTTTACATTCATGAAAAAAAAAAGTGTCTTTTTTCCTTCATACTAATTAGTGTTTGCTCAGCTAGAGTGATAGGCTAGAAGTACTTCCTCTTTAGTCTGGAGGCCTGGCTGTGCTCTGAATCCCTTTGGTCTGAGAGTTTAGGATGCTGTCCACAAGTGTGATTTTTGGTGGCCTTATTTGATCTGGAAACTTGTGTCTTTGGGGTTTGGGAAATTTTTTCTCATTTCTTTCTTTCTTTTTTTTTTCTTTTTTTTGCAGTTTTGGCCAGGGCCAGGCTTGAACCTGCCACCCCTGGTATGTGGGGCCAATGCCCTACTTCTTGAGCCACAGGCGCCACCCTCATTTTATTTCTTTGATAGTTTTCTTTGTTTCTTTTTTCTTTTTTTTTTGAGACAGAGTCTCAAGATGTTGCCCTCAAGTAGAATATCATGGCATCACAGCTCACAGCAACCCCAAACTCTTGATTCCAGCAATCCTCTTGCCTCAGTTTTTCTATTTTTAGTAGAGACGGGGGTCTCGCTTTTGTTCAGGCTCGTCTGGAACTCATGAGCTCAAGCGACCCACCCACCTCTGCCTCCCAGAGTGTTGAGATTATTAGAGATGAGCCATGGTGCCCAGCCAGTTTTATTGGTTTCTTTTTTTTTTTTTTGAGACAGAGACTCAAGCTGTCCCCCTGGGTAGAGTGCCATGGCATCATCAAAGCTCACAGCAACCTTCAACTCCTGGGCTCAAGCGAGTCTCCTGCCTCAGCCTCCCAAGTAGCTGGGACCACAGGTGCCCGCTACAACGCCCGGCTATTTTTTTTTGGTTGCAGCCATCATCGTTGTTTGGCGGGTCCGGACTGGATTCCAACCCACCACCTTAGGTGTATGTAGCTGGCGCCTTAGCCGGTTGAGCCACAGGCGCTGAGCCGGTTTTATTAGTTTCAATTCACTTTCTCTTTGCTCACTGTTATTCTAATAATAGTTGAAATCTGTACCTCCTGGCTTAAATTTTCTTACCTTTTTGTGTCATCTTGCATTTCTTGGCTTCTGTGGTGGTCTACATTCTGAGACTCTGAAGTTCGTTGTGAACTAAAATAAAATCTTAAGGCTCCCCTAAGCACTTGACTGACTGGATGCTTCTTGGCCAAGGGGATCCCTAAAACTGAGTTGCGGGCCATGAGAAAGGAAATCAGACATGCCTCCTTATCCCCCCCCCCATGTCTCACTAACAGGCCTAAGGCCATGCAAAGACCTACTGGCAGGTTCTCAGTATACTCAATAAACTACCTGAGTCTTATCTCAAAGAGACCCTTATCATAGGGTTCCTTTTTCCTGGTCTATTAGACAGAGCCTGACTCTTCCAGCCAATTGTCAGCTAAAGAATCTTTTTTTTTTTTTTGAGACAGAGCCTCAAGCTGTACCCCTGGGTAGAGTGCCGTGGCATAGCTCACAGCAACCTCCAACTCCTGGGCTCAAGTGAGTCTCCTGCCTCTGCCTCCCAAGTTGCTGGGACTACAGGCCGCCACAACGCCTGGCTATTTATTTTCGGTTGTAGCCATCATTGTTGTTTGGCGGCCCCGGGCTGGATTCGAACCCGCCACCTTAGGTATATGTGGCTGGCGCCTTAGCCACTTGAGCCACAGGTGCCGAGCCAAGAATCTTTTCTCTTGAGACAGAGTCTCACTTTGTCACCCTGGGTAGAGTGCCATGGTGTCATAGCTCACATCAACCTCAAAGTCTTGGACTTAAGTGATCCTTTTGCCTCAGCCTCCTAAGTAGCTGGGACTACAGGCACTTGCCACGATGCCCAGCTAATTTTTAGAGATGAGGTCTCATTCTTGCTCAGGCTTATCTCAGACCCCTGAGCTCAGGCAATTCTCCTCTCCTGGCTTCCCAGAGTGCTGGGATTACAGGCATGAGCCACTGCATGGCAGCAACCTCAAACTCCTGGGCTCAGGTGATCCACCTGCTTCAGCCTCCTGAGTAGCTGGGACCGTAGCTACTGCCACTGTGCTACCCAGGGTTTTCTGTTTTTCTTGTTCTCCCCAGTTGGGGCCCAGCTTGCTGTCCCAGGTCTTAGGCTGGGTCAGTTACCACGTGACCATTGCTTTAGGACAGTGGTTTTCAACCTTTTATATCTCACAGCACACTTGAACCTATCATTAAACTTCTGAAGCACACTGAAATTATGTTCATAAAAAAGTTAAAAAAAGAGTATACTTGCTGTGCTTTGAACTTCTTTTGAAAATAATTTAATTAATGATCTTGAAAAATTTTCGAGGTACACCTAAGATCCTTTCATGGCACAGCAGTATGCCACGGCACCCTGGCTAAGAATCATTGTCCATTGTTGTGATGCCTCCCTCAGTGGTCAGTCTTCTTTGTGATTGGTGGTTTATGTGCACATGGACACCCCTGCACCCTATTGTGACCTTTGTTAGTGTTCTTGATTGATCACTCCTTGAGAGAAAGCTCTGGGAAGAATAGTTCTGTCTTCATCACTTTCACCTTCTTATTTTTTAGTGAGGTAATGAGAGTACATGTAGTGAGAATAAAATGGAGTCAGTTGGGCCAGGGCAGAGAGGACACCACTGGTCTGGCTAGTTTTGGTCTTATGTGACCTTAACCTCATGTCCCCCATTCTTCTTGTTTTGTGAATTCAACTATAATCTAAAAGTGTATATCTTGAGCAGTTCAGGGCTATTGATTTACAAGGTTAACTTTTGAATTAGAAATGTTTTGGGTCATGGGTTATGCTGATTATTGTGTATTATGGGTTGTGTGTGGTGCTAGTGATTGTTTTTTTTTTTTTTTTTTTTGAAACAGAGCCTCAAGCTGTCCCCCTGGGTAAAGTGCTGTGGCATCAC
>NW_003852655.1:874996-877287 GCF_000181295.1 Otolemur garnettii | reverse complement strand
CAACTCCTGGGCTCAAGCGAGTCTCCTGCCTCCTCCTCCCAAGTAGCTGGGACTACAGGCGCCCGCCACAACGCCTGGCTATTTTTTTTGGTTGCAGCCATTATTATTGTTTGGTGGGCCTGGGCTAGATTCAAACCTGCCACCTTAGGTGTATGTGGCTGTCGCCTTAGCCACTTGAGCCACAGGTGCTGAGCCGTGATTGTTGTTTAAGATAAGGGTTAATGTGCTTTCGTGTTTAAAATGTGATTTTGGAGATGGGAGAACAGAACAGTTTTGGAGAGGCTAGTCTGACTGTTCTCCAGAATCCTAGCCTTCTGACAAAGTTTGGTGGAGTTATCCTCATCTCTGTATATTGGCTGGTAATGACAGGTGGCCAGACCTGCTTTGTCCACTGGCAGTAATAATACCAGTCCTTTTATTGCTGGGTCAGAGTTGGGCAATAAAAAGTGTCTGGTGCTGCTATGTGGTGTTTTAAATAGAATGTGAACTTCTGTGGCATTTATCTCTTGCTTTAAGTAAGTAGGGAGGACCCCATTTTCCTCTGGACAGTGCAATGTATCCTCTGCATGCGGCTTCTGACTGGGTTGGGCTGTAGCGGGAGGGAGACAGGTGACGGGTAGGCTTTTGTGTGCAGAGAAGGTGGTTTCTTGCCGGTAACAGTATAGTAAATGGAAATTTCTTTCTTTTTTTTTTTGAGACAGAGTCTTAAGCTGTCGCCCTGGGTAAAGTGCTATGGCATCACAGCTCACAGTAACCTCTAACTCTTGGGCTTAAGTGATCCTCTTGCCTCTGCTTCCCAAGTAGCTGGGACTCTAGGTGCCTGCCATAAGTCCCAGCTATTTTTTGGTTGTAGTTGTCATTGTTGTTTGGTAGGCCCAGCCTGGATTCGAACCCACCAGCTCCGATGTACATGGCTGGCACCCCAGCCACGGAGCTATAGGCACCAAGCCAAATGGAAATCCCTTTGTAGTTCAGTCAGTAGATGCTGTAATCGATAATAATGAGTCAATCCAGAGGATCTGAATACCTTAGTTTTCTAGACTTTTAAGTATAGAACTCCAAACTTTTAAAAATAGTAATATGTTTTAGAAATATTCTTTGTGGTAGGGGAAGATAGGAGGGCAACTCCTTAGGTGAAGTGGCTTTTTTTTTTTTTTTGAGACAGAGCCTCACTCTGTCACCCTGGGTAGAGTGCTGTGGCATCATAGCACACAGCAACCTCAAAGTCCTGGGCTCAGATCCTTTTGCTTCAGCCACCCAAGTAGCTGGGACTATAGGCATGTGCCACCAGTACTGGATCATTTTTCTAACCTGGAGAATTTTTTTCTTTTCTTAGTAGGGATGAGGCTTCCTCCTGCTCAGGCTGGTCTCAAACTCCTCAGATCACGTGATCCTCCTGCCTCAGGTGTGAGCTACTGCCCTAGGCCAGAAAGAAGTATTTAAGCTGATCCAAAGCTACCTGGCCTTGTCCTGGCCTGAAGGAGGGAAGGGCTGAGGGGGTGAGTGCAGTGTCCTCAGCCTGGAAGGTAGTACAGCTGGGGCCAAGGAGGCCTGTGGACATTGAGCCAGGTTGCGGGGTGGGGCCAGAATATGCTGGGCCTAGACAGCCCCAGCAGTGAGTCTGATTTCACTTCTAGAGTCGAGTGGGACAGGCCTGATTACATTGAGAGATCACCCAGGTCTGATTGCATTGAGAGATCATCCAGGTTTGCTTATATTTGAGAGGTCACCAGGCCTGATTACGTTGAGAGATCACCCAGGTCTGATTATATTGAGAGATCACCCAGGACTGATTATATTGAGAGTTCGCCCAGGCCCTATTATATTGAGAAATCGCCCAGGTCTGATTATTTTGAGAGATCACCCAGGTCTGATTATATAGAGAGATCATCCTTGTCCAATTATTTTGAGAGATCAGCCAGGCCCGATTATATTGAGAGATCACCAGGCCTGATTATATTGAGAGATCGCCCAGGTCTGATTTTTTTTTTTGAATGGTCATAACTTTTAATAGTTTTATAGTGACAACACACCAATTTTCATGTGTACATACATTTAAATATAGTTATAGGCCATAAATACCCATGTGGCAAAATATCTACCTTGAGGCAGAAAAAAACAAACATCTTTCCAACTAAATAGTCTTAAGTAATACTGAGAAAAACAAATGTGAGGTAATTTTTCATCAAAAGTGACTATACCCTGTATTATTTTTACTGTAAAAATTCAAGTAGTTATAAAATCCTTGTCTCATAACTCAAAAATGGAACTTTTTTTTTTTTTTTTTTTTT
>NW_003852655.1:872521-873719 GCF_000181295.1 Otolemur garnettii | reverse complement strand
TGGGGATTCGAACCCGCCACCTTAGGTGTACGTGGCTGGCGCCTTAGCCCGTTGAGCTATAGGCGCCGAGCCTTCATTCTTATTTTCAAATAAACAAGGTAGTTTTACAATGTTCTCACATCCCCAGCAATGACATATGAAAAACCCAACAAATTCTTTTCAGGTATTCCATCTTCAGTTTAAGGGCATCCACAAGCAAGTGAATGCTCCTTCTCATTCCTCTCAATTACAATGAGACCTCTCTTAGAATTTATGAAATTGGTACCACTTGCACCCATTGTGGGAAACTTCCCTTTTGAAGGAGTCCCCTTATGCAAAAGTTTTTGTTGCAGTCAGGTTCCAGAGCAGAAGAGTTTGGTTATCAGATTCAGAAGTTTCTGCTGGAAATTCAGTTTGTCTCCCAGTCTCCGGAGCTGAGCACACTCCTCTTCGAGCTCTGTCCGCACGGGGCTTGGTTGTGCGTTCTTACGTGCCTTCTTCCTGGCCATCTCGGCAAGTGCCGCCGTGAACTCTGCTGTGGATCCCGGGTCTCAGTCTTCCAGCCCGAGCACCTCGGGTGTCTGTAGAATGCGAAGTGTGCACGGGCAGCTGGGCAGCGGGATGGGAAAATCAAGAAGCACGAAGCTGCCAAGCATGCACAGTCATGCTGGGAACCTCTGAGGTCCCTCAGGTCTGATTATATTGAGAAATTGCCCAGGCCTCTTTAGATTTGAGAGATCACCTGGCTTCTGTGTGAAGAGTATACTGGAGATGCTAGGAGTGGAAGATCAGAGTCCACACAAAGGTTGATAGTGTCAGTGGAGATGTGAGGACAGATCATTCATTTGGAGAAGTTGACAGATTCATGGATAGGATAGGTTATGTTGGAGATAAAATCGGGGCATCCTCTGCATTGGAGGTAGCTCCATTGCACAGAAGCTTTGGAAACAGTTTTCAGCACATCATAAGTACTCACGTGCATGCTACTACTGTTGAACACTCACTGCCTACAAGACATGAATCTCCACCAAGTGCTGGGGGATGGAGTAATGCCTACATGCCCTGCACTGTCCTGGGTTCTGGGACTGTCAGAGGGAGTGAAAAACAGCTTGGTGCACACTTGAGAGCTCCTAGGGTAGTGGATGGAAAGAAAAATCAAAAGAAATTTTGAGATATGTTAGAAGACAATAAGTAAAACAGAGACTTTTTTTTTTTTTTT
>NW_003852655.1:857329-872327 GCF_000181295.1 Otolemur garnettii | reverse complement strand
GGGATTCGAACCCGCCACCTTAGGTGTACGTGGCTGGCGCCTTAGCTGGTTGAGCTATAGGCGCCGAGCCAAAACAGAGACATTTTAAATTTATTATTATTATTTTAGAGACAGGGTCTCACTCTGTTTCCCAGGCTCGATTGTAGTGGTGCCGTCATAGCTCACTGCAGACTTGAACTCTGGAGCTCGAGCACCCCGCCTGGCTGAGCCTCCTAAGTTGTTGGGATTATAGGTACCCACCACTGTGTCCAGCCACTGGAGAAATATTAAGGAAGGAAGGTGATAGGGTAAATGAGGATGTGGCTGTTCAGTTTTAAGTTGAGGGACCAGGGTTGGCCCTGCTGTGAAGGTAGCAGTTGAGCAGAGACATGGGACGAGTGAAGCAGTGGGCCATGGAGAAGCTGGGGAGGGCATCTTGGGCAGAGTGAACAGTAAGTGCAGCATGTGTGGAGGCCTGGGGGGCCCGTGTGGCTATATAGCAGGTGGTAGGTGATGAGGTCCATGGGGGGACAGGTGGCATAGGGCCTTTTGTAGGGCATCATGAAGATTGCAGCCTTTTCTTTCTTTCTTTCTTTTTTTTTTTTTTTGAGACAGAATCTCACTTTGCCAACCATAGTAGAGTGCCATGGTGTCCTAGCTTACAGCAACCTCAAACTTCTGGGCTCAAGCGATTCTTTTGCCTCAGCCTCCTGAGTAGCTGGGATTAGAGGTACCTGCCACAACACCTGGCTACTTTTATAGATGAGGTTTTGCCTCTGGTTCAGGCTGGTCTTGAACTTCTGAGCTCAGGCAATCTACTCTCCTTGGCCTCCTAAGTGCTGGAATTACAAGTGTGAGCCACCATGCCCAGTCAGATTGTAGCTTTTTCTTGAATGTCCTTGTAATGCAGGGTGGTCAGTGGAGTGAAATGAGTAGTGGGAAGGGACAATGAGCAGCTTTGGAGAGGGCCAGGTGTGGTGGGTGACATGGGGCCGATGTTTGGGTCAGTTCTTGCCATGCTGACAGGGTGTTGGAGATGGTCCAGGGGAGGGAGAACACTGTGGGCCCCATTGCAGAGAGGTGTGAGTGGCAGCAGGACACATCCAAGGAGTTGGGGTGACTCCTACTGAGAGTAGGGCCTAGGGGGCCAGGGATGCAACTGGAGGCCAAGAGCAGGTAGCCAGGAGCAGACTGTGGGAGCCTCCTCCAGGGAGGTGGGCCACTTGGGAATGTCCAGGAGAGGAATGACACTGTGTAATTTATTTTTATCAGTAGAGGATGGGTTTTAGCCAGTTAGGAGAAGGTGGGTCACTGTGGTCTAGAGGGGATGGAGAGAGTCTGAGTCTGACAGTAGGGTGGAAGGACAGGAGTGAACTTGGGATGTTTAGAAAGTAGAATTGATGAGAGGCGGCTCGGCGCCTGTGGCTCAACCGGCTAAGGCGCCAGCCACGTACACCTAAGGTGGCGGGTTCGAATCCCCAGCCCAGACCCGCCTAACAACAATGACGGCTGCAACCAAAAAATAGCTGGTCGTTGTGGCGGGCGCCTGTGGTCCCAGCTACTTGGGAGGCTGAGGCAGGAGACTCGCTTGAGCCCAGGAGTTGGAGGTTGCTGTGAGCTATAATGCTACGGCACTGTACCCAGGGGGACAGCTTGAGGCTCCGTCTCAAAAAAAAAAAAAGGAAAAGAATTGATGAGAGGCCTTGAATCTATACAAGAAATGCCAATTAGCCTAGATGGTGGGTGAGAATCTCTGTCAATCTAGCTCTCTGTAAAAGCAGTGGAAACACTGGTAAAAATGGTTAAAATCAGTTTTGTCAGAACTCTGAAAATTAGCCAAAGATTGCAACAACCCAAGGAGCATTTGTCTGTGAAAACCTGCTGGAGCTCTACACTGGCTGTTCTCCTTCTCCCTCTAGTTGGCTGGTCATTTTGAAAACCAGCAGTCCAGCCAACAGCCTTGAGTTCGTAGGGGGCAGATTGGTTTGGAGCTCCTCAGAAAATCCCATTTGCAGGCTTGGTGCCTGTAGCTCAGTGAGTAGGGCCCCAGCCATATACACTGAGGCTGGCAGGTTCAAGCCCGACCTGGGCCTGCTAAACAACAATGACAACTGCAAACCAAAATAGCTGGGTGTTATGGTGGGCGTTTGTAGTCCCAGCTACTTGGGAGGCTGAGGCAAGAGAATCGCTTAAGCTCAAGAGTTTGAGGTTTCTGTGAGCTGTGATGCTACAGCACTCTATTGAGGGCAGTAAAGTGAGACTTGGTCTCAAAAAAAAAAAAAAAAAAAGAAAAGAAAGAAAATCCCATTTGCAGAGTTCATGGAGGTGCAGATCAGGTCTGGAGCTCCTCAGGAAACCCCATCTGGAGAGCATTCTTACTAATTTGTTTTTCTTTTAAAACTGGGGCCTACTCTGTCTCTCAGACTAGAGGTCAGTGGCTCAGTCATAGCATACTGCATGCAGCCTCGAATTCCTGGGCTCAAGGGATCCTCCTACTTCAGCCTCTCAGTAGCTGGTGATATAGGTATGTGTCCCTATGCCTGGCTAATTTTTAAAACTTTTTTGTAAAGATGGAGTCTTACTATATTGCCCAGGGTGGCCTCAAACTCTTGGCCTGAAGCAGTCCTCCTGCCTCTGCCTGCCAAAGTGCTGGGATTACAGGCATGTAAGTGAGCCACTATTGTTACCATCTGACCTGTTCTGCGGCTCTGGAATAGCCCACTTCTGAGCTTGTCATTATTTAAGGTACCAGAGATCTCTCAGTGGGAATAGCCCTGTCCTTAGGTCATTTGCATAATATCACAACTGCTGCGTCTGTCACTAGCTGGGGGCAGTCAAGATTCTGGTCAAAACTTGAAGTTCTGAAGAAGGAGAGGCCGTTAAAGGGTTTTGAAAGCTCTGGTAGATCCTTGGGGTCTAGCGCTGTGCCTGTCCTGTGCATGTGCAGGTGCAACTGAAAAGGGCTCAGACAGCGTTATGATCGCCTGGTGCTAGCAGCATGCCCTCAGCACTCACTCTTCAACGTCTGAGAGAATTATGGATTCAGGGGGTTTAACGAAATCTCTGACCAATCATTAGTTGACCACTAAGCTAATTGAGCATTGACTCTCCTGAAATCATGGTGGTCAGGAAGCAGTGAGTGGTCTGACACACAGCGTGCTGAGAGAGAGACTGTCAGCTGAATTCTGCATCCATCAAAACTGTCCTTTGAAAATGGAGAAATTTAGATATTACTGGATAAACAAAAACTGAGGGAATGTGTTGCCATGATTGTACCTCATTGTAGCTTTGAACTTCTGGACTGCAGCAATCCTCCTGCCTCAGCCTCTGGAGTAGCTGGGACTACAGGCAGAGGCCTAGAGGTGTGCACCACTGCACCTGTCTAATTTAAACTTTTTTTTTTTTTTTTTTTTTGTTTCATTATTTGGTTGGGGCTGGGTTTGAACCTACCACCTCCAGCTTACGGGGCCAGTGCCCTACTCCTTTGAGCCACAGGTGCTGCCTTTAAACTTTTTTTTGAGATAGGGTCTCAAGTCCTGGCCTCAAGTTATCCTCTTGCCCTGGCCTCCCACAGTGTTGAGATTATAGGCAGGAGCCACCACACCAGCCAGTTCTTGATTCTAAAACTTAATGCACAGTGTGGCACCTGTGGCTCAAAGGAGTAGGGAGCTGGCCCCATATACTGTAGGTGGCAGGTTTAAACCCGGCCCCAGCCAAAAACTGCAAAAAAAAACAAAAACAAAAAACTTAATGCACAGTGGGTAAGATAGTGTGGTGCTGATGTGAGGGCAGATATGTAGATGGTGGACTAGCACAGAGAGCGCAGAGGTAAATATTTACATTTTCTATCAATTGATTTTCAACAGGAAGACAATTCAAGAGGGGAAAAGAATAGCCTTAAACAGTTGGTGCGGCTCGGCGCCTGTGGCTCAAGCGGCTAAGGCGCCAGCCACATACACCTAAGGTGGCGGGTTCGAATCCCCAGCCCGGGCCCGCCAAACAACAATGATGGCTGCAACCAAAAAATGGCCGGCGCTGTGGCGGGCGCCTGTGGTCCCAGCTACTTGGGAGGCTGAGGCAGGAGACTCGCTTGAGCCCAGGAGTTGGAGGTTGCTGTGAGCGTGATGCCATGGCACTCTACCCAGGGGGATAGCTTGAGGCTCCGTCTCAGAAAAAAAAAAAAAAAAAAAAAAAAAACAGTTGGTGCTGAGATAACTGGGTCCACATGCCAAGGAATGTAATTGGACAAAGAAATTAACTCAAAAATGGGCCATAAATCCAAACGTAAGAGCTAAATCTATAAAACTTTCACAAGAAAACATAGGAGTAAATCTTTCTGACCGTGGGAAATGATTTCTCATGTGACAACAGAAGTACAAGTGATTTTTAAAAAAAGACATTTGGGACTTTATAAATACATGTCCTGCAAAGTACTACCAAAAATATGAAAAGGCAACCTAGGGATGAGAGAAAATATTTGAAAATCTTCATTATCTGATAAAGGGCTTGAATGCAGGATATATAAAGAACTCAATGATAAGGCAACCCAATTAAAAATGGATGTTTGAAGTTTTCTTCTTCTTTTTTTTTGAGACAGTTTCATTATGTCACCCTTGGTAGAGGGCCGTGGCATTGCAGCTCACAGCAACCTCCAACTCTTGGGCTTACGGAATTCTCTTGCCTCAGCCTCCCAAGTAGCCGGGACTACAGACACCTGCCACAACGCCTGGCAATTGTCGTGGTTTAGCTGGCTTGGGCTGCGTTCCAACCCACCTGCTCTGGTGTATGTGGCTGGCCCTAGCTTTTTTTTTTTTTTTGGAGACAGAATTTCAAGCTGTTGACCTAGATAGAGTGCCGTGGTGTATAGTGCACAGGAACCTCAAACTTTTGGGCTTAAGCAATTCTCTTGCCTCAACCTCCCAAGTAGCTGGGGCTACAGGTGCCTGTCACAACACCTAGCTATTTTTTTTGTTTCAGCTGTCATTGTTTAGCAGGCCCAGGGCCAGGTTTGAACTTGCCAGCCTTGGTATATGTGGCTGGCGCCCTACCCACTGAGCTACGGGTGCCACTGATAAAGTATTTGAATATACATTTCTCCAAAGTAGATAAAAAGATGTTTAATAAGCACGTGAGAACCTGTTAGGAAAATGCAAGTTAAAACCACAGTAAGATGCTGTGTCACACCTGCCAGGATGGTTATAAAACTCTAAAAAGATAGACAATAACAAGTGTTTGCAAGTTTTTGGAGAAATTGGAGTCCTCAGTCTTTTCTGTAGGGATGTGAAATGGGGCTCCCCTTTGGAAAACATTAGTGCCTCAAAATGTTTAATATAAAATTACCACTCTGTGGTATCTACCAAGAGAAATGAAAACATGCTGATAGAGAAACTTATACATGAGTATTCATACTAATGTTATTCATAATAACTGAAGAGTGGAAACAACCCCCAAATCCATCAGGTGATGAATAAATAACAAAGTAGGATATGTCCCTAAACAGACCATTGTAACATTAAGCAATAAAAAGGGGTGAAGTACTGAATTGCTACCTTGAAGAGGTTGTACTGAGCGAATGGAGCCAGTCTCAGGACACAGGTGGTGGCTTGCTTCTGGCTATACAGTGTCTGCAGGGCTGTCTGTAGACTGTAGCACGGCCCCCGTGGCTGCCAGCTGGCGGGGGAAGGAAGGGCCAATGAGTGATTGTGATGGGCAGAGATTTCCATTTGGGGAGGTGAAAACTTTCTCAAATCAGATTGTAGTAATGGACAAGTCAGTATGCTAAAAGCCATTGAATTACATTCTTTAGATGTGTGAATCGTTTGGGGTGTGTGTTATTTCTCAATAAAGCTGTTAAAAAATGATATACCAATTAACATTTGTCAGAGATGGACGTGGATTTATCTTCTATGTTTTGTCAGCAGAACAATTTTAAATTTTCTTTGAACTCTGATTTGTTGTTGAGGATTCTGTTCTGAGACTTACCCTTCTGTATATCAGGACAGTGGGTGGAGCTGTCCCTGGTGATGGTCACAGTGGCTTTGCGAGGCTAGGTGCCCCTTGTCTCCTATGGCTCTCAGAGCAACTCTGTGGTAAGTGGTGCTCCTGGAACTGACTGATGCTGTCGGTTGATTAGCTCGGCCCATAAGTAAGAAATCATTAACCAGTGTGTTGTTCCTGAAGAATGACTGGCCACGATAATTCAAGAATTGGAATTTAGTAATTCCAAGAACTTTTATCAAAGCCCTCAGCTCGGAGCACATTCTTTGCTACCTGGTGAAAATCGTAACCTGCATTTGGGCCAGTGGCTGTGGCTCATCTGGTTACTCATTAGCCCCCAGTGCTGCTAAGTCTACAGGTGGTATCCTTCCAGGGAGAGGGAATGTGGGCTGGCTAAGACCATAATCTTTTTTGTGTGGAACAAGGTCAAGCTGTGGGGACTTGTCCCTGCAGGGTGATTACTCCAGCAGCTGCCTTCCCTGTAAGTCTGATTTCTGAAGTCAGGTAGTTCAGTCAGCCCTCTGATGCTAAATCTTTATTTAAAGACACTAGATTTGTTCCTACAAGGTGGGGTGATTGTTCCCTCTCTGTGCCTGTCACCACTGTGGAGGTGACACATTGATGATACACCTCCGACCACAGCATTTTTGGTACTTTTTTGTTTTTTTTGTTTTTTTTTTTTCAGACAGAGCCTCAAGCTATCCCCCTGGGTAGAGTGCTATGGCATCACGCTCACAGCAACCTCCCACTCCTGGGCTCAAGCGAGTCTCTTGCCTCAGCCTCCCAAGTAGCTGGGACTACAGGCGCCCGCCACAATGCCTGGCCATTTTTTGGTTGCAGCCGTCATTGTTGTTTGGTGGGCCCGGGCTGGGGATTCGAACCCGCCACCTTAGGTGTATGTGGCTGGCGCCTTAGCCGCTTGAGCCACAGGCGCCGAGCCGTACTTTTTGTTTTAATATTTTAAATTTAAATTTCTTTTTCTTCTTCTTCTTCCTCTCCCTCTTCTTCCTTTCGTCATCCTTCTTCCTCCTCCTTCCTTTTCCTCCTTCTTCCTCCTTCCTTCTTCCTCCTTCTTTTTCCTTCTTTCTTCTTCTTTTTTTAAGGCATACTCTTAGTCTGTCTTCTGGGTAGAATACCATAGCGTCATCTTAGCTCACGGCAACCTCAAACTCCTGGGCTCAAGGGATCCTCTTGCCTCAGCCTCTTGAGTAGTTGGGACCATAGGTGTCCAGCACAAACAACACCTGGATCATTTTTCAGTTTTTAGTAAAAATGAGGTCTCATTCTTGCTGAGGTTGGTCTCAAGCTCCTGAGGTCAAGAGCTCCCAGAGTGCTGGGATTACAGGCATGAGCCACTATGCCTGACCTAATTTTAATTTCTTTCTGAGTCGAGGTCTTGTTCTATCACCCAGGCTGGAGTGCCGTGTTGTCATTTGAGCTCACTGCAGCCTCTGACTCCTGGGCTCAAGCGATCCTCTTACCTCAACCTGCCAAGTAGCAGGGACTGCAGGTCTAGGCCTGGAAGTGCGCGCCACCATGCCTGGCTAATTTTTACATTTTTTTGGTAGGGATGGATTCTTGCTGTTGCCTAGGTTGGTCTCAAACTTCTGGCCTCAAGCAGTGTTTCTGCCTCAGCCTCCCAGACTAGAGGGATTACAGGAGAGCGATGGTGCCCGGCCCATTTTGGTAAATTCAGAACAGAGCTGTTGGTTTGAACATGTCAGTCTGCAAGTGGGCTGGCTGCCTGGCATCCATAGTCACAATGCTGTACTGCCTGGGAAACCCACCTGGGACAGATGTGCTCAGACCTAGCACAGCAGTTTGCTCTGCTGGTGTTTCCGGGCTGCTGGTCTGGGCTTGCTGCTCAATGATTGCCTTGCTCAGCTGGGTAGGGCAGCCATGTGAAGGCTGACATTCATGGCATGTGTGTCAGGCACCATGTCAAGGGCCCGTGCAGCCCTGTCCTCGTGCCAGTGTGGGTTGGTGTTGGTGTCTTCATCATCAGACCGGCCTTGGAGGTCATCTCAGAACCTGGGCATCATTGCTGCTGTGGGCACATGCATCCCTGTCTCTCTCAGAGTGAGGTGCTATGGAGTCCAGGTGCGTGTCTGCCCCAGGTGCAAGTCTGCCCTGCAGGGTCTGTCTGTCTGTGCCGGGGGCTCAGGATACTTCTCAGGCCTGGGGTCCCAGATGGTCAGACCTGCTCCTCACTGTGGGGAGGTTTCTAGAAAGGCAGCAGCCTTGCTGATAGTGGAGGGTGTGGGGAGGTCACATGCAGGGGCGGCAAATGCCTGAAAGCAGGGCCCTGTTGGTTGCTCTGATTACTCTTTGGGAGCTCGCCCTCAAGGGGTGGTGGGCCCCGGTCAGGGCCCTGTCAAGGCCTCTTGGCAGACCACAGAGGGGTTGTGGACGACACCCCCTGCACTTGGAAGGACTTGGGTGTTATGCGGGGCAGGATGGATTGAAGGACCCAGCTGGAGATGGGAGTATTATCCTGGATGTTTCTGGAGTCGGGGAGTGTGTCGAGGCCTCTTCTGCCCACAGCTTTGGCCTGAGTGCTCTCTCTCTCAAGCTTCGCTTGCACAGGCATGAGGCCATGAGGTTTTGTGGCTTCCCGTGGCTTTCCTTTTGAGGGACCTGTGGTTTGGAGGTGTTGCACAGTGACCAGAGGCTGCTCTGGGGCTTCCACCTCCAGGCCTGGCCCAGAGGGCACTGTGCTGTGCTGCCCATGGAGCCCTGACCTGCCCTGGTTTCAAAAAGTATGTGTGTGTGTGTGTCTGTGTCGTTTGTGTATTGTATGTATATATGGTGTGTGTCTGTGTGTGTGTTGTGCATGTGTTGTATGTATGGTGTATTGTGTGCATGTGTGTGTATATGTTGTGTCTTGTGTGTGTTCTGTGTTATTGTGGGTGGTGTGTATTTGTTGTGTGTTGTGCATGAGTTTGCATATATGTGTTGTTTGTGTGTGCATCGTATGTGTGCATGTGGTAGGGAGTGTGTGTGTGTTTAATGTGCGCATGTGTTGTGTATGAGTGTGTATGTGTGCAGGTGTGTGTGTGCATGTTGTAAATCAGCCAATTGAGAAAATGTTATAGATGAGAAGCTGTTTTTTTCCACAGAGGGAGTGTTACCTCTCCAACTCTAAATTGTGTGGTTTTAGTTTTATTTTATGATTGAATAATTTTAGATATAAATCCCAGGCAGTGCCTGTGGCTCAAAGGAGTAGAGTGCTGGCCCCATATGCTGGAGGTGGTGGATTCAAACCCAGCCCTGGCCCAAAATTGCAAAATCTATAAATCCCATTGAGGAAAATCAATTTAGCTCATTTAGTGTTACTTCTTTTCTAGACGGCCCCTGGGGTTTTAATTTTCTTTGCTTAGCGCTGACCCCTGTTGACCATGGATTTCCTGGGGCTTGTGGGGGAATCTAGTGTGTACTTGCCAGAAAGCATGCATGGGGCCCCTCCAAAAGCTTGTCAGCACAGATTGTGGGCATGTGAGAAGGGCATGCACGAACACAGACACGTGTGCATGCACAGATGCACATTGGCATGCGTGCACACACAGGCACACATACACTGGCACACATATACACACAGACATGCACACTGGCATGTGCACACAGACACGTGTGCATACACAGATGTGCACACAAGGTTTGCACCCTGGCTCATGTGCACACACAGGCACGTACACAGGCATGCCTGCACACAGGAATACACACTGTCACACGTGTGCACACAGGCACGCATACTGGCACACACAGGCACGCACACTGGCACACACAGGCACGCACACTGGCACGTTGCCTCCTGTGCAGAGCACTTTGTGCAAACCTTGTCCAGGCTATGGGTGATACTGGTTTTGTGGCTTCCCAGGGCTTTCATTTTGAAGGACCTATGGTTTGGAGGTGTCCCACAGTGACCAGAGGCTGCTCTAGGGCTCCCACCTTCAGGCCTGGCCCAGAGGGCACTGTGCTGTGCTGCTCAGGGAGCCAAAAGAACCTGCTTTAACAAAGCTGCTACTTTTTAAGAAAAATTTCAGGAAAAAGCTTTGCCCTTAACCTGCTACCTTGGAGTGAGGCTGCTGGCGCCACCCAGCATGCACGTGGGCTGAGGCACCTGCTCTGCTTCCTCCCGGGCCTTTCCCTGGCCAGCTGTCCTCACACAGGGAGGTGTGGGCCCTGCTCAGGATTTGTGTCTAGGACCAGCCTCCTGGGCACACACGGGGCTGGTAAGGGAGGGACTGGCATAGGTAGTCTGGTGGCTCTGTCCTGTTAATGGCTCTCAAGGTTGGGAGGCACTCTGTTAGCATCTGTCCTGTCACCTGAATGTCACCTGGATGGTGCTTGGTGAGGGAGCTGCCACACAGGCCTTTGGTTTTCCTGTCTTCTTCCATTTGGAGGTTTCTAGGGTGGGATTGGCTCAAGGGAGTATTCCTTTAATTTGGTAAAAATTAAACCTTTTTTCTTAGCAAGTATATAGTGAGAGATTGATGACATCCTGGGAGTGTCTGGGAGGAGGGGCTGTCACTGGGTAGGGCAGGCTAAGTTCTGGGGATGGCTGTCTAAGGCCAGGGGGTCTGTAGGTTGCTTGCTGTGGATCCGATGTGGGCAGGTTGCTGCCGAGGCCTCCCTGCTGCCTCAGATCTTTAGACCAGAGACTTGTGTGAGAGGGCCCCGTTCATAGTCAGCTTAATCTCTGCTTCCACAAAGTGGAGATCAGACCACTTACCCTGGGTGATGGGAGCAGTGTTTTTCCAGGGCCTGTTAGAGACACACAGCCCTGCTGGTCACCTTGCTCTCCCACTCAACTTCTACACTTAGTCCAGGGGGTTAAATGCCAGTGGCCTCCTCTTCTGTCCTCTGCCTGACATGAAGCCCCTTAAGCAACACGCTAGTGGGTATTGAATGTTTGTTGCCATTTTTCTGATGGACCTGCTGTCTTTTTTTGTACACTGGAGAATTCCCAGACTGGTGCAAGCTGAAAAAAATTCTTAGGCTGTTTTTCCTCATACCATAATCGACACAGAGGACTTCTGTGACCCCACAGTGTGGGAGGGTTTCTCCCTACCAGTCCACAGGCAGTCAGTTCTGCAGTGTGTGCGGGGGTGGGGGTCCTTGGATTCATTTCCTTTGCTGTCTACCTGGTGTCAGGTCCCACAGGATGAGGGCTCAGTTTTTAGAGGGTTCCCTGCTTCCAAGATCCATCAGCAGCCCCAGGTTGAATAGGGATCTTACCACCCTTGAGTTCCATAACTTGATAGAGCAGTTCACTGAGCTCAGGGAAGCACATTTGCTAGCTCATCACAGAGGGTCTTACTGAGGGTGTGGGTGGGAGGTTCATGTGGGCTGGGGTGCCAAGCTTCCATGCCTTCCCTGAGTACACCGCTTTCCCAGAACCCCCAGATGTTCAGCTGTCCAGAGGATCTCTGGACCCTGTCATCCTCTTGGGCCCTTTATGGGGACTTTATTGGACAGGCATGATTGACAGCCATGTGGAAATGTGCCTGGGCAGAAGGTGGTCTGATGCTAACAGGCTGCAGTGGGGACAGCCAGCAAGGCCTGTCTGTTCAGATTCTTCTAGGCCTTTCTGGGCAGCATTCCTTCCCCAGGGTGTGGGCAGGACCCTACTGAAGTGGTGGTGGGGGGTCTCGTGACCTATGATCAGACAAGGGAGGTCAGAGGGTTTCTTTATGGCCAAGACAGAAAGGTAGGGGAAGATTACAGTACATTTTTAGTACCGTGGCTTGCCTTGGGGAGAAAGAATAGTGGCTACAGAAATTATGAGTCAGGAACTGTGAGCAAAACCCAATATATGTGTAGAATATCACAATTGGATATTATAAACGTGGACTTGGTAGATTTTGTAGTCTGATGAATTTCATAAAAAGATAATTAGAAGCCTATAGTAGTTTGTGTACTTTTATTATGTTTGGCTGTGAAAATCAATTATGGAAGTAAACTATTATTGGCTGATAATGATTTATGGTAGAAAATGGTCAGTTCTAGAACTGTGGCAAAAGGAATGAACCCCCCCCTCCACCCCAACCAGGCGGCACTCATACTCAGTGGGTAGGGCGCCGGTCACATACACCAAGGCTGGAGGGTTCCAACCCGGCCTGGGTCAGCTAAATAACAATGACAACTGTGACAGAATATAGCCCGGCGTTGTGGCAGGTGCCTATAGTCCCACTATTCGGGAGGGTGAGGCAAGAGAATTACGTAAGCCCAAGAGTTTGAAGTTGTTGTGAGCTGTGAGGCAACATCGTGAGACTCTGTCTAAAAAACAAAACAAAACAAAACAAAAAACAAACCCCCCAGCATTAGTGGACTGGGCACCCTGACCTGGGTTCTGTGTGCTGGCACCTATAGTGCCATTCCCCTCAGGGTCCTGGGACCACAGGCACAAGAGGCAGATTCATTCCTGTTCCCTGGGTTCCTGGGGCTCCAGAGCTGCACCCAGTCCTGAAAGCTGCTGTCTGATCAGGGAATGGTGGTCCTCCGGAGAGTAGTTAAAGTAAGAATGTGTTTGTGTTTTCCTTCCCTCAGGCAAAAGTAAAGAAGCAGAAATAAAGAGGATAAACAAGGAACTGGCCAATATTAGATCAAAATTTAAAGGTAAGTATGTTTAACCTTTTCCATGAAATGTTCTGTTTTAAATTTTATACAGTAAGGACCCAGTCTTTTCAAACTTTTTTCACCCCTAAATCACAGTTTTCAGTTTGTACAGTTACTGTCATGGCTCTTATCAGAATTAAAAACTGTTTAAACAAGCTGCTAGTGACCCTGAGCTATTGAATGGCCTGTCCCTGAGTTAGCTGGGGTGGCCCCTCCTGGGGCCTGTCCCCTGGCGGTGGAGCAGCTCACCTTGGGACTGCATGCTCAGCTCTCACTGCAGTGGCTCAATCAGGGGCCTCGTGCATGAGAGGCTCAAGGGATAGACGCTCATACAACAAATTTTGCTCACTACTCTTGGAAGTGTTCCAGAGTCATCTGACCACCTGTGTTAAAGTGTTTCTTGCTGTGTTAACTGTAACTTATCATGTGACAGTGGACAGGAGTCTGACCCGCTCGCAGTAGGCCCCACTCTGCAAGCCAGTCTATGGTGTGCCTCTTTCCCAAACACTCTGATTTTGAAGAATTTCATAGTAGAGATTTAGTTTTCAGTACTTAAGACGTTTGTGAAGACCTGGTTAATCCAATAAAACCTCAGTGTTTCAGTTAGTTTGGCAAGTTAGAGACCTGGCCCCATTCTCTGTATAGACATCAGCTAATGTCGCCCAGAAGCAGTGGCGAAAGGAGAAGGCTGCACCGGAGGGAGGGCAGGAGACAGCCTGAGACTCACAGGATTTCCTGGGATAGGTGCTCTGTGGGTGCTTGAGTGTGGATAGCCTTTATTATCATGAAGCAGAAACTGAAACTGACTTGTTACTAACTGGCATATTCCCTACAGAGCCCTAGAAAGAGTGTTAGGTTATAATATTTTACAGCCAGTCCCAGGGATTCTCTAGAAGCTCCTGGAATTACTGGTGAAAGAGTTTGCTGGTATGTATTTTTTAGGGGAAGTGTTTGTAATTTTGGTTGCTTTGTAAAGGGTGGGAATATCATGAGGTAGTTAGGAGCAGGGCTACCCTGCCTGCCCATGTTCATATGTCTGCTCCCACTGCTGTGTCACCCGGGCACCTGCCTCACCTCCCACTGCTGTGTCACCCGGGCACCTGCCTCACCTCCCTCACCTCTCACTGCTGTGTCACCCGGGCACCTGCCTCACCTCCCTCACCTCTCACTGCTGTGTCGCACGGGCACCTGCCTCACCTCCCACACCTCCCACTGCTGTGTCGCCCCGGCACCTGCCTCACCTCCCACACCTCTCACTGCTATGTCACCTGGGCACCTGCCTCACCTCCCTCACCTCTCACTGCTGTGTCACCCGGGCACCTGCCTCACCTCCCACACCTCTCACTGCTGTGTCACCCGGGCACCTGCCTCACCTCCCACTGCTGTGTCACCCAGGCACCTGCCTCACCTCCCACACCATCCACTGCTGTGTCACCCGGGCACCTGCCTCACCTCCCTCACCTCCCACTGCTGTGTCGCCTGGGCACCTGCCTCACCTCCCTCACCTCCCACTGCTGTGTCGCCCGGGCACCTGCCTCACCTCCCTCACCTCTCACTGCTGTGTCACCCGGGCACCTGCCTCACCTCCCTCACCTCCCACTGCTGTGTCGCCCAGGCACTTACCTAACCCTCCTGCACCTCTCACTGCTGTCTCCTGGGCACCTCTTACCGCCATGTTACCTTGGGCACCTTTCTCAATCTTCTGCACTTCTTGTCTTTGATACAAGGGTTTGATTTGATGCCCAGGCTGGAGTGCACTCATTACCACTCACTGCAGTCTCAGATGCCTGGGCTCAAGTGATCCTCCTGCCTTAGCCTCCCAAGTAGCAGGAACTACTAGTGTCTGCAACAGTTAAGTTTTTAAACGGATCCTAGAAAAAGTGCTATGTACCTCGTTATTGGACATCACTGTGGTCACCATAGAAGTGCCCCCTTGGTTAGCTGTGTTCTGACACCTTCATAGCAAGTTTGGAAGTCTTTTTCTAGAATGGTCATTAGAGCTGTTGTCATTCAAAGTCTGATAATGAAGTTCATGAATTGATCCTAGAAAAAGTGTTACATACCTCATTGCTGAGTATCACATAGTCACTTCAGAAGTACTATTCCCCTTAGCCTTCTGGTGACCATAGTATAATTCAGGTTATTCAGCAGTGAGATGTGAAGCATTTTTCTAGGATCAGTTTGTGAACTTAATTGTTCGATCTCATATGTAAGTAGAATTGGGGTCTCACTATTGCTCAGGCTGGGCTCCAGCTCCTGGGCTCCTGTGACCCTCCTGCCTCTTACTTCAGCACTGGGATCAGAGGCGTGTGACTTGCATTCTGTCACACGTCTGTGTCTCTTTCCCCACTCTTTTTTTTTTTTTTGAGACAGAGCCTCAAGCTGTCCCCCTGGGTAGAGTGCC